>NW_028227382.1:66462-178349 GCF_978045245.1 Mus caroli | reverse complement strand
GAAAATCACACTGTAGGACCCAGAATACGAAAAAACTTTAAAAACGTGGAAAATGAGAAAATCACTCTTCAGGACCCAAAATATGCCAAGAAACCGTGAAAAACGTGAAAATTAAAAATTCACAATGTCAGACCCACATTATGGCGAGAAACCTTGAAAAAAATTGGACAATAAAAATTCACACTGTATTACCCAGAATACGGCCAGCAACCCTGAAAAAAGTAGATAACTATAAACTCACACTGATGGATGAGGATATGGCTAGAAAACATGAAAAAGGTGGAAAATGAGAAAATCACACTGCAGGACCCAGAATATGCTGAGAATCCCTGAAAATCGTGGAAAATTAAAAATTCACACTGAAGGACCCGGAATTTGGCGAGAAAACCTGAAAAACGAGGAAAATTAAAAATTCACACTGTATTACCCAAAATATGGGGAGAAATACTGAAAAACGTGGAAAATTAAAAATTCACACTGCAGGACCTGGAATATGGCAAGAAATCCTGAAAAACTTGGAAACGAGAATATCACACTGTAGGACCCAGAATATGATGAAAAAACCTGAAAAACGTGGAAAATTAAAAATTCACACTGAAGGAATCAGAATATGGCGAGAAAACCTGAAAAAAACGAGGAAAATTAAAAACTCACACTGTAGGACCTAGATTATGGCGAGATAACCTGAAAAAGGTGGAAAATGAGAAAATCACATGTAGGACCCAGAATTGTGAGAAAACCTGAAAAAGGTTGAAAACGAGAAAATAACACTGCAGGAGCCAGAATATGCTGAGAAAACCTGAAAAACATTGAAAATTAAATATTCACACTATAGGACCCTGAATATGGCGAGAAACACTGAAAAAGGAAAAAAACGAGAAAATCACACTGTAATAATCAGAATATGACGAAATAACTTAAAAACGTGGAAAATTTAAAATTCACACTGTAGTACCCAGAATATGGCAAGAAAACCTTAAAAACTAAAAATTAAAAAACTCACACTGAAGGACCCCAAATATGGCGAGAAAACCTGAAAAACATGGAAATGAAAAAATCACACTGTAGAACCAGATTATGACGAAGAAACCTGAAAAATGTGGAAAAATAAAAATTCACACTCAAGGACCCGGATATAGCGAGCAAAACTGAAAAACGAGGAAAATTAAAATCTCACACTGAAGGACCCAGAATATGGCGAGAAAACCTGTAAAACCTAGAAAATTAAATATTCACACTGGAGGACACAGAATATTTTGAGAAACTCTGTAAAATCTTGAAAATTAAAAATTCACTCTAAAGGACCAGAATATGGCAAGAAACCTTGAAAAACGTGGAAAATTAAAAATTCACACTGAAGAACCTGGAATATGGCAAGAAATAAGAAAAACGTGGAAATGAGAAAATCACACTGTATGACCTTGAATATGGCGAGAAAACCTGAAAAACGAGGAAAATTAAAACTCACACTGAAGGACCCAGAATATGGCGAGAAAACCTGAAAAACATGGAAAATTAAATATTCACAAAGTAGAACCCAGGATAGGGAGAGAAAACACTGAAAAAAGTGAAAATTAAAAATTCACACTCTAGGAACAGAATATGGCAAGAAAACTTGAAAAACGTGGAAAATCGAAAATTCACACTGTAGGACTCAGAATATGCCGAGAAGACCTGAAAAAGTTGGAAAATGAGAAAATCACATTGAAGGACCCAGAATATGACGAAAAAAACTTAAAAAGGTTTAAAATTAAAATTCATACTGTAGGACACAGAACATGGCAAGAAAACCTGAAAAACGTGAAAAATTTAAAATTCACACTGTAGGATGCAGAATATGGCGAGAAACACTGAAAAAAGTAAAAAATTTAAATCTCACACTGAAGGACCCTGAATATGTCGAGAAAACTTGAAAAAGGTGGAAAATGAGAAAATCACACTATAGGACCCAGAATTGCGAAAAAAAAAATTGAAAAACGTCGAAAATGAGAAAATCACACTGTAGGACCCAGAATATGCCGAGAAACCCTGAAAAATGTGCAAAATTAAACATACACGCTGTAGGACCCAGAATATGGCAACAAACCATGAAAAAACTAAAAAACTAAAAACTCACACTGAAGGACCACGAATATGGTGAGAAAACATGAAAAAGGTGGTTAATGACAAAATCAACTGTAGGACCCAGAATATGATGAAAAAAACTTAAAAACGATTAAAATTAAAAATTCACACTGTAGGACCCCGAATATGGTGAGAAAATCTGAAAATGTTTAAAAATGAGAAAAATACACTGTAGGACCCAGAATATGCTGAGAAACCCAGAAAAACGAGGAAAAATAAAAATATGCTTTGAAGGAGCCAGATTATGACAGGAAACACTGAAAAAAGTAGAAAATTAAAAACTTACACGGAAGGACCCTGAATATGGCAAGAATACCTGAAAAAGGTGGAAATAGAGAATAATCACACTGTAGGACACAGAATTGTGAAAAAACATGAAAAACGTAGAAAATGAGAAAATCACACTGTAGGACCCAGAATTACGAAAAAATTTATAAAACGTGGAAAATGAGAAAATCACACTGCAGGACCTAGAATATGCTGAGTAACCCTGAAAAACATGAAAATTAAAAATTCAAACTGTCGGACACAGAATATGGCGAGAAACCATGAAAAAAGTGGAAAATTAAAAATTCACACTGTATTACCCAGAATATGGCGAGAAATACTGAAAAACATGGAAAATTAAAAATTCACCCTGAAGGACCTGGAATATGGCAAGAAAACCTGAAAAACGAGAAAATGAGAAAAATCACACTGTAGTACCCAGAATATGACGAAAAAACCTGAAAAACGTGGAAAATTAAAAACTCACACTGAATGACCCAGAATATGGCAAGAAAACCTGAAAAAAGTAAAAAACTAAAAATTCACACTGAAAGACCCCGAATATGGGGAGAAAACCTGAAAAAGGTGGAATATGAGAATAAATGACTATAGGACCCAGAATTGCGAAAAAACTTGAAAAACTTCGAAAATGAGAAAATCACACTTTAGGACCCAGAATATGCCGAGAAACCCTGAAAAACGTGGAAAATTAAAAATACACTCTGTTGGACCCAGAATATGGTGAGAAACCGGAAAAACGTGGAAAATTAAAAATACACTCTGTTGGACCCAGAATATGGCAAGAAACCCTGCAAAAGGTGAAAAATGAGAAAATCACACTGTAAGACCCAGAATTACGAAAAAACCTGAAAAACTTGGAAAATGAGAAAATCACACTGCAGGAAACAGAATATGCCGAGAAACCCTGAAAAACGTGGAAAATTAAAAATTCACACTGAAGGACCCGGAATATAGCGAGAAAACCTGAAAAAGGTGGAAAATGAGAAAATCACATGTAGAACCCAGAATAGCGAAAAAACTTGAAAAAGTTGAAAAATGAGAAAATCACACTGCAGGACCCAAATTATGCTGAGAAACCCTGATAATCATGGAAAATTAAATGTTCACACTGTAGGACCCAGAATATGCCTAGAAACCCTTGAAAAACTTGGAAAAATAAAATACACGCTGTAGGAACCAGAATATATTGAGAAACCCTGAAAAAGTAGGAAATCAAAAACTCACACTGAAGGACCCCGAAATATGGGGAGAAATCCTAAAAAACGTGGGAAATGAGAAAATCACACTCTAGGACCCAGAATATGACGAAAAAACCTGAAAAACATGGAAAATTTAAAATTCACACTGAAGTCCGGGAATATGTGAGAAAACCTGAAAACGAGGAAAATTAAAAACACAAACTTGAAGGACCCCGAATATGGCGAGAAAACATGAAAAACATGGAAAATTAAATATTCACACTGAAGGACCCAGAATATGCTGAGAAAACCTGAAAAAAGTTGGATAATGAGCATTTCACAGTGTAGGACACAGAACATGACGAAAAAAAACTTAAAAACGTTTTAAAATTAAAAATTCACACTGTAGGGACCAGAATATGGCGAGAAACCCAGAGAAACGTGGGAAAATTTAAAAATCACACTGTAGGACACAGAATATGGCGGATTAACCCTGTAAAAAGTAGAATATTAAAACTCACACTGAAGTACCCCGAAAATGGCAAGAAAACCTGAAAAAGGTGGGGAAAATGAGAAAATCACACTGTAGGATCCAGAATTGCGAAACAAAAAACTTGAAAATGTCAAAAATGAGAAAATCACACTGTAAGGACCCAGAATAGGCCCGAGTAACCCTGAAAAACGTGAAAAATTAAAAATACATGCTGTAGGACCCAGAATATGGCAAGAAACCCTGAAAGAATTAGAAAATTAAAAACTCCACACTGAAGGACCCGGAATATGGCGAGAAAACCTGAAAAAGGTGGAAAATGAGAAAAATCACACTGTAGGACCAGAATTGCAAAACAAAAAACTTGAAAAATATCAAAAATGAGAAATCACACTGTAGGACCCAGATATGCCGAGTAACCCCGAAAAACGTGGAAAATTAAAATACATGCTTTAGGACCCCAGAATATGGCGAGAAACCCTGAAAAAAGTAGAAAATTACAAACTCACACCGAAGGACCCCAAATATGGCGAGGAAAACCTGAAAAAGGTGGAAAATGAGAAAATCACACTGTAGGACCCAGAATTAACGAAAAAACTTTAAAAACGTGGAAAATTGAGAAAATCACTCTTCAGGAACCCAAAAATATGCCAAGAAACCGTGAAAAACGTGAAAATGTCAGACCCACATTATGGCGAGAAACCTTGAAAAAAATTGGACAATAAAAATTCACACTGTATTACCCAGAAGTACGGCGCACAACCCTGAAAAAAGTAGATAACTATAAACTCACACTGATGGATGAGGATATGGCTAGAAAACATGAAAAAGGTGGGAAAATGAGACAATCACACTGCAGGACCCAGAAATGCTGAGAATCCCTGAAATCGTGGAAAATTAAAAATTCACACTGAAGGACCCGGAATTTGGCGAGAAAACCTGAAAAACGAGGAAAATTAAAAATTCACACTGTATTACCCAAAATATGGGGAGAAATACTGAAAAACGTGGAAAATTAAAAATTCACACTGCAGGACCTGGATATGGCAAGAAATCCTGAAAAACTTGGAAACGAGAATATCACACTGTAGGACCCAGAATATGATGAAAAAACCTGAAAAACGTGGAAAATTAAAAATTCACACTGAAGGAATCAGAATATGGCGAAGAAAACCTGAAAAAAACGAGGAAAATTAAAAACTCACACTGTAGGACCTAGATTATGGCGAGATAACCTGAAAAAGGTGGAAAATGAGAAAATCACATGTAGGACCCAGAATTGTGAGAAAACCTGAAAAAGGTTGAAAACGAGAAAATAACACTGCAGGAGCCAGAATATGCTGAGAAAACCTGAAAAACATTGAAAATTAAATATTCACACTATAGGACCCTGAATATGGCGAGAAACACTGAAAAAGGAAAAAAAACGAGAAAATCACACTGTAATAATCAGAATATGAACGAAATAACTTAAAAACGTGGAAAATTTAAAATTCACACTGTAGTACCCGAAATATGGCAAGAAAACCTTAAAAACTAAAAATTAAAAAACTCACACTGAAGGACCCCAAATATGGCGAGAAAACCTGAAAAACATGGAAATGAAAAAATCACACTGTAGAACCAGATTATGACGAAGAAACCTGAAAAATGTGGAAAAATAAAAATTCACACTCAAGGACCCGGATATAGCGAGCAAAACTGAAAAACGAGGAAAATTAAAATCTCACACTGAAGGACCCAGAATATGGCGAGAAAACCTGTAAAACCTAGAAAATTAAATATTCACACTGGAGGACACAGAATATTTTGAGAAACTCTGTAAAATCTTGAAAATTAAAAATTCACTCTAAAGGACCAGAATATGGCAAGAAACCTTGAAAAACGTGGAAAATTAAAAATTCACACTGAAGAACCTGGAATATGGCAAGAAAATAAGAAAAACGTGGAAATGAGAAAATCACACTGTATGACCTTGAATATGGCGAGAAAACCTGAAAAACGAGGAAAATTAAAAACTCACACTGAAGGACCCAGAATATGGCGAGAAAACCTGAAAAACATGGAAAATTAAATATTCACAAAGTAGAACCCAGGATAGGGAGAGAAACACTGAAAAAAGTGGAAAATTAAAAATTCACACTCTAGGAACAGAATATGGCAAGAAAACTTGAAAAACGTGGAAAATCGAAAATTCACACTGTAGGACTCAGAATATGCCGAGAAGACCTGAAAAAGTTGGAAAATGAGAAAATCACATTGAAGGACCCAGAATATGACGAAAAAAACTTAAAAAGGTTTAAAATTAAAAATTCATACTGTAGGACACAGAACATGGCAAGAAAACCTGAAAAACGTGAAAAATTTAAAATTCACACTGTAGGATGCAGAATATGGCGAGAAACACTGAAAAAAGTAAAAAATTTAAATCTCACACTGAAGGACCCTGAATATGTCGAGAAAACTTGAAAAAGGTGGAAAATGAGAAAATCACACTATAGGACCCAGAATTGCGAAAAAAAAATTGAAAAACGTCGAAAATGAGAAAATCACACTGTAGGACCCAGAATATGCCGAGAAACCCTGAAAAATGTGCAAAATTAAACATACACGCTGTAGGACCCAGAATATGGCAACAAACCATGAAAAAACTAAAAAACTAAAAACTCACACTGAAGGACCACGAATATGGTGAGAAAACATGAAAAAGGTGGTTAATGACAAAATCAACTGTAGGACCCAGAATATGATGAAAAAAACTTAAAAACGATTAAAATTAAAAATTCACACTGTAGGACCCCGAATATGGTGAGAAAATCTGAAAATGTTTAAAAATGAGAAAAATACACTGTAGGACCCAGAATATGCTGAGAAACCCAGAAAAACGAGGAAAAATAAAAATATGCTTTGAAGGAGCCAGATTATGACAGGAAACACTGAAAAAAGTAGAAAATTAAAAACTTACACGGAAGGACCCTGAATATGGCAAGAATACCTGAAAAAGGTGGAAATAGAGAATAATCACACTGTAGGACACAGAATTGTGAAAAAACATGAAAAACGTAGAAAATGAGAAAATCACACTGTAGGACCCAGAATTACGAAAAAATTTATAAAACGTGGAAAATGAGAAAATCACACTGCAGGACCTAGAATATGCTGAGTAACCCTGAAAAACATGAAAATTAAAAATTCAAACTGTCGGACACAGAATATGGCGAGAAACCATGAAAAAAGTGGAAAATTAAAAATTCACACTGTATTACCCAGAATATGGCGAGAAATACTGAAAAACATGGAAAATTAAAAATTCACCCTGAAGGACCTGGAATATGGCAAGAAAACCTGAAAAACGAGAAAATGAGAAAAATCACACTGTAGTACCCAGAATATGACGAAAAAACCTGAAAAACGTGGAAAATTAAAAACTCACACTGAATGACCCAGAATATGGCAAGAAAACCTGAAAAAAGTAAAAAACTAAAAATTCACACTGAAAGACCCCGAATATGGGGAGAAAACCTGAAAAAGGTGGAATATGAGAATAAATGACTGTAGGACCCAGAATTGCGAAAAAACTTGAAAAACTTCGAAAATGAGAAAATCACACTTTAGGACCCAGAATATGCCGAGAAACCCTGAAAAACGTGGAAAATTAAAAATACACTCTGTTGGACCCAGAATATGGTGAGAAACCGGAAAAACGTGGAAAATTAAAAATACACTCTGTTGGACCCAGAATATGGCAAGAAACCCTGCAAAAGGTGAAAAATGAGAAAATCACACTGTAAGACCCAGAATTACGAAAAAACCTGAAAAACTTGGAAAATGAGAAAATCACACTGCAGGAAACAGAATATGCCGAGAAACCCTGAAAAACGTGGAAAATTAAAAATTCACACTGAAGGACCCGGAATATAGCGAGAAAACCTGAAAAAGGTGGAAAATGAGAAAATCACATGTAGAACCCAGAATAGCGAAAAAACTTGAAAAAGTTGAAAAATGAGAAAATCACACTGCAGGACCCAAAATATGCTGAGAAACCCTGATAATCATGGAAAATTAAATGTTCACACTGTAGGACCCAGAATATGCCTAGAAACCCTTGAAAAACTTGGAAAAATAAAATACACGCTGTAGGAACCAGAATATATTGAGAAACCCTGAAAAAGTAGGAAATCAAAAACTCACACTGAAGGACCCCGAATATGGGGAGAAATCCTAAAAAACGTGGAAATGAGAAAATCACACTCTAGGACCCAGAATATGACGAAAAAACCTGAAAAACATGGAAAATTTAAAATTCACACTGAAGGTCCGGGAATATGGTGAGAAAACCTGAAAAACGAGGAAAATTAAAAACACAAACTGAAGGACCCAGAATATGGCGAGAAAACATGAAAAACATGGAAAATTAAATATTCACACTGTAGGACCCAGAATATGGCGAGAAACACTGAAAAAGGAGGAAAATGAGAAAATCACACTATAGGACCAGAATATGGCAAGAAACCTTGAAAAACGTGGAAAATTAAAAATTCACAATGTAGGACCCAGAATATGCTGAGAAAATTTGAAAAAGTTGGATAATGAGAATATCAAACTGTAGGACCCAGAACATGACGAAAAAAACTTAAAAACGTTTAAAATTAAAAAATCAAACTGTAGGACCTGAATATGGCGAGAAACCCTGAGAATCGTGGAAAATTTAAAAATCACACTGTAGGACGCAGAATATGGCGATTAACCCTGTAAAAAGTGGAATATTAAAAACTCACACTGAAGTACCCCGAAATTGGCAAGAAAACCTGAAAAAGGTGGAAAATGAAAAAATCACACTGTAGGACCCAAAATATGCTGAGTAACCCTGAAAAACTTGGAAAATTAAAAATACACGCTGTAGGACCCAGAATATGGCAAAAAACCCTGAAAGAATTAGAAAATTAAAAACTCACACTGAAGGAACCGGAATATGGCAAGAAAACCTGAAAAAGTGGAAAATGAGAAAATCACACTGCAGGACACAGAATATGCCGAGAAATGCTGAAAAACGTGAAAATTAAAAATTGACACTGTTGGACACAGAATATGGCAAGAATCATGAAAAAAGTGGAAAATTAAAAATTCACACTGTATATGGCGAGAAACTTAGAAAACGTGGAAAATTAAAAATTCACACTGAAGGACCCCTAATATGGCGAGAAAACCAAAAAAACAAGGAAAATTCAAAACTCACACTGTAGGACCCAGAATATAGCGAGAAATCATGAAAAAGATGGAAAATGAGAATAATCACACTATAGAACCCAGATTTGGAAAAAAAAAATTGAAAAACGTCGAAAATGGGAAAATCACACTGTAGGACCCAGAATATGCCGAGAAACCCTGAAAACGTGGAAAATTAAAAATATACGCTGGGGGAACCAGATTATGGCGAGAAACCATGAAAAAATTGGACAATGAAAATTCTCACTGCATTACCCAGAATATGGCAATCAACCCTGAAAAAAGTAGATAACTATAAACTCACACTGATGGACCCGGAATATGGCTAGAAAACCTGAAAAAGGTGGAAAATGAGAAAATCACACTGCAGGACCCAGAATATGCTGAGATTCCCTGAAAATCGTGGAAAATTAAAAATTCACACTGAAGGACCCGGAATGTGGCCAGAAAACCTGAAAAACGAGGAAAATTAAAAACTCAAACTGAAGGACCCAGAATATGCTGAGAAAACCTGAAAAACGTGAAAATTAAAAATTCACACTGTCGGACACAGAATATTTTGAGAAAACATGAAAAAAAGAGGAAAATTAAAATTCACAATGTATTACCCAAAATATGGGGAGAAATACTGAAAAACGTGGAAAATTAAAAATTCACACTGCAGGACCTGGAATATGGCAAGAAATCCTGAAAAACTTGGAAATGAGAAAATCACACTGTAGGACCCAGAATATGATGAAAAAACCTGAAAAACGTGGAAAATTAAAAATTCACACTGAAGAAATCTGAATATGGCGAGAAAACCTGAAAAAACGAGGAAAATTAAAAACTCACACTGTAGGACCCAGAATATGCCAAGAAACACGGAAAAAAGTGAAAATTAAAAATTCACATTGTTGGACACAATATGGCGAGAAACCAATAAAAAAGTGTGAAATTAAAAATTCACACTGTATTTCCCAGAATATGTCGAGAAATACTGAAAAACGTGTTAAATTAAAAATTCACACTGAAAGACCTGAAAAACGTGGAAATGAGAAGATCACACTTTAGGACTCAGAATATGATTTAAAAAACTGAGAAACGTGGAAAATAAAAAATACATGCTGTAGGACACAGAATATGTCGAGAAACCCTGAAAAATTATAAAATTAAAATCTCACACTGAAGGACCCCAAATATGGCTAGAAAGGCTGTAAAAAGTTGGAAAATGAGAAAATCACACTGTAGGACCCAGAATTACGAAAAAATTTATAAAACGTGGAAAATGAGAAAATCACACTGCAGGACCTAGAATATGCTGAGTAACCCTGAAAAACATGAAAATTAAAAATTCACACTGTCGGACACAGAATATGGCGAGAAACCATGAAAAAAGTGGAAAATTAAAAATTCACACTGTATTACCCAGAATATGGCGAGAAATACTGAAAAACGTGGAAAATTAAAAATTCACCCTGAAGGACCTGGAATATGGCAAGAAAACCTGAAAAACGGAAAATGAGAAAAATCACTCTGTAGTACCCAGAATATGACGAAAAAACCTGAAAAACGTGGAAAATTAAAAACTCACACTGAATGACCCAGAATATGGCAAGAAAACCTGAAAAAAGTAAAAAAACTAAAAATTCACACTGAAAGACCCCGAATATGGCGAGAAAACCTGAAAAAGGTGGAAAATGAGAATAAATGACTGTAGGACCCAGAATTGCGAAAAAACTTGAAAAACTTCGAAAATGAGAAAATCACACTTTAGGACCCAGAATATGCCGAGAAACCCTGAAAAACGTGGAAAATTAAAATTACGCGCTGTTGGACCCAGAATATGGTGAGAAACCGGAAAAACGTGGAAAATTAAAAATACACTCTGTTGGACCCAGAATATGGCAAGAAACCCTGCAAAAGGTGAAAAACGAGAAAATCACACTGTAAGACCCAGAATTACGAAAAAACCTGAAAAACTTGGAAAATGAGAAAATCACACTGCAGGAAACAGAATATGCCGAGAAACCCTGAAAAACGTGGAAAATTAAAAATTCACACTGAAGGACCCGGAATATAGCGAGAAAACTGAAAAAGGTGGAAAATGAGAAAATCACATGTAGAACCCAGAATAGCGAAAAAACTTGAAAAAGGTGAAAAATGAGAAAATCACACTGCAGGACCCAGAATATGCTGAGAAACCCTGATAATCATGGAAAATTAAATGTTCACACTGTAGGACCCAGAATATGCCTAGAAACCCTTGAAAAACTTTGAAAAATAAAATACACGCTGTAGGAACCAGAATATATTGAGAAACCCTGAAAAAGTAGGAAATCAAAAACTCACACTGAAGGACCCCGAATATGGGGAGAAATCCTAAAAAACGTGGAAATGAGAAAATCACACTCTAGGACCCAGAATATGACGAAAAAACATGAAAAACATGGAAAATTTAAAATTCACACTGAAGGTCCGGGAATATGGTGAGAAAACCTGAAAAACGAGGAAAATTAAAAACACAAACTGAAGGACCCAGAATATGGCGAGAAAACATGAAAAACATGGAAAATTAAATATTCACACTGTAGGACCCAGAATATGGCGAGAAACACTGAAAAAGGAGGAAAATGAGAAAATCACACTATAGGACCAGAATATGGCAAGAAACCTTGAAAAACGTGGAAAATTAAAAATTCACAATGTAGGACCCAGAATATGCTGAGAAAATCTGAAAAAGTTGGATAATGAGAATATCAAACTGTAGGACCCAGAACATGACGAAAAAAACTTAAAAACGTTTAAAATTAAAAAATCAAACTGTAGGACCTGAATATGGCGAGAAACCCTGAGAATCGTGGAAAATTTAAAAATCACACTGTAGGACGCAGAATATGGCGATTAACCCTGTAAAAAGTGGAATATTAAAAACTCACACTGAAGTACCCCGAAATTGGCAAGAAAACCTGAAAAAGGTGGAAAATGAAAAAAATCACACTGTAGGACCCAAAATATGCTGAGTAACCCTGAAAAACTTGGAAAATTAAAAATACACGCTGTAGGACCCAGAATATGGCAAAAAACCCTGAAAGAATTAGAAAATTAAAAACTCACACTGAAGGAACCGGAATATGGCAAGAAACCTGAAAAAGTGGAAAGTCTCTCTCTGTCTCTCTCTCTATGTCTCTCTCTGTCTCTCTCTTTCTCTATCTCTGTCTCTCTCTATTTCTCTCTGTCTCTATCTGTCTCTCTTTCTGTCTCTCTCTGTCTCTCTCTCTCTCTCTGTCTCTCTCTTTCCCTCTCTCTGTCTCTCTCTGTCTCTATCTCTGTCTCTCTCTGTCTCTCTCTGTCACTCTGTCTCTCTCTGTCTCTCTCTGTCCCTCTCTGTCTCTCTCTGTGTCTTTCTTTGTATCTCTCTGTCTCTCCCTGTCTCTCTCTGTCTCTCTCAATGTATCTCTCTGTCTCTCTATGTCTCTCTCTGTGTCTTTCTTTGTCTCTCTCTGTCTCTCTCTGTCTCTCTCTGTCTCTCTCAATGTATCTCTCTGTCTCTCTATGTCTCTCTCTGTGTCTTTCTTTGTCTCTCTCTGTCTCTCTCTGTCTCTCTCTGTCTCTCTGTGTGTCTCTCTCTGTCTCTCTCTCTATCTCTGTCTCTCTCTGTCTTTCTCACTCTGTCTCTGTCTCTCTCTGACTCTCTCTGTCTCTCTCTTTCTCTCTGTCTCTCTCTGTCTCTCTCTTTCTCTCTGTCTCTCTCTTTCCCTCTCTGTCTCTCTCTGTCTCTATCTCTGTCTCTCTCTGTCCTTCTGACTCTTTCTGTCTCTCTCTGTCTCTCTCTCTGTCTCTCTCTGTCTCTCTCCTTCTCTCTCTCTGTCTCTCTTTCCCTCTCTCTGTCTCTCTCTGTCTCTATCTCTGTCTCTCTCTGTCTCTCTCTATCACTCTGTCTCTCTCTGTCTCTCTCTGTCTCTCTCTGTCTATCTGTCACTCTCTGTCTCTCTCTGTATCTCTCTATCTCTGTCGTTCTCTGTGTCTTTCTTTGTCTCGCTCTGTCTCTCTCTGTCTCACTCTCTGTCTCTGTCTCTGTCTCTCTCTCTGTCTCTCTCTGTCTCTCTCTCTAAATCTGTCTCTCTCTGTATTTCTCACTCTGTCTCTGTCTCTCTCTGTCCCTCTCTCTGTCTCTCTCTGTCTCTATCTCTGTCTCTCTCTGACTCTCTCTGTCTCTCT
Organism: Mus caroli; assembly: GCF_978045245.1. Lineage (NCBI taxonomy): Eukaryota > Metazoa > Chordata > Mammalia > Rodentia > Muridae > Mus > Mus caroli. Next base: position 164,843 of record NW_028227382.1, on the reverse strand, counting down.
CTTTCTCTCTGTCTCTCTCTGTCTCTCTTTGTCTCTCTCTCTGTATCTCTCTGTGTCTCTCTGTGTCTCTCTGTGTCTCTCTCTGTGTCTCTCTGTGTCTCTCTCTGTCTCTCTCTGTGTCTCTCTGTGTATCTCTGTGTCTCTCTGTCTCTCTCTGTGTCTCTCTCTGTCTCTCTCTGTCTATCTCTGTCTCTCTCTGTCTCTCTCAATGTATCTCTCTGTCTCTCTATGTCTCTCTCTGTGTCTTTCTTTGTCTCTCTCAGTCTCTCTCTCTCTCTCTCTGTCTCACTCTGTCTCTCTGTCTCTCTTTGTCTCTCTCTCTGTATCTCTCTGTCTCTCTCTGTCTCTCTCTCTGTGTCTCTCTCTGTCTTTCTTTTTCTCTATCTATATCGCTCTCTGTCTCTCTCTGTGTCTTTTTTTGTCTCTCTCTGTCTCTCTCTGTCTCTCTCTGTCTCTCTTAGTCTCTCTCTGTGTCTTTCATTGTCTCTCTCTGTCTCTCTCTGTCTTTCGGTGTCTCTCTCTCTGTCTCTCTCTGTCTCACTCTCTGTCTCTCTCTGTCTCTATCTCTGTCTCTCTCTGTCTCTCTCTGTCTGTCTCTGTCTGTCTATGTCTATCTCTGTCTCTCTCTGTGTCTCTCTGTGTCTCTCTCTGTGTCTCTCTGTGTCTCTCTGTCTCTCTGTTTCTCTCTCTGTCTCTCTCTGTCTCTATCTCTGTCTCTCTCTGTCTCTCTATGTCTCTCTCAATGTATCTCTCTGTCTCTCTATGTCTCTCTCTGTGTCTTTCTTTGTCTCTCTCTGTCTCTCTCTTTCTGTGTCTCACTCTGTCTCTCTCTGTCTCTCTCTCTGTCTCTGTCTCTGTGTCTCTCTCTGTCTTTCTCTGTCTCTATCTCTATCTCTCTCTGTCTCTCTCTGTCCTTCTGACTCTTTCTGTCTCTCTCTGTCTCTCTCTCTGTGTCTCTCTGTGTCTCTGTGTCTCTCTCTATGTCTTTCATTGTCTCTCTCTGTCTCTCTCTGTCTATCTCTCTGTCTCTCTCTGTCTCTCTCTGTCTCTCTCTGTCTCTATCTCTGTCTCTCTCTGTCTCTCTCTGTCTCTCTATGTCTCTCTTAATGTATCTCTCTGTCTCTGTATGTCTCTCTCTGTGTCTTTCTTTGTCTCTCTCTGTCTCTCTCTCTCTCTGTGTCTCACTCTGTCTCTCTCTGTCTCTGTCTCTCTCTCTGTCTCTGTCTCTCTCTCTGTCTCTCTCTGTCTCTCTCTCTAAATCTGTCTCTCTCTGTATTTCTCACTCTGTCTCTGTCTCTCTCTGTCCCTCTCTCTGTCTCTCTCTGTCTCTATCTCTGTCTCTCTCTGACTCTCTCTGTCTCTCTCTTTCTCTCTGTCTCTCTCTGTCTCTCTTTGTCTCTCTCTCTGTATCTCTCTGTCTCTCTCTGTCTCTCTCTCTCAGTGTCTCTCTCTGTCTTTCTTTGTCTCTATGTCTGACTCTCTCTGTCTCTCTCTGTGTCTTTCTTTGTCTCTTTATGTCTCTCTCTGTCTCTCTCTCTGTCTCCCTCAGTCTTTCTCTGTGTCTCTCTCTGTCTTTCTCTGTCTCTATCTCTGTCTCTCTGTCTCTCTCTGTCTCTCTCTGTCCTTCTGTATCTTTCTGTCTCTCTCTGTCTCTCTCTCTGTTTCTCTCTGTCTCTCTCTGTCTCTCTGTGTCTTTGTTTGTCTCTCTCTGTCTCTCTCTGTCTCTCTGTGTCTCTCTCTCTGTCTCTCTCTGTCTCTCTCTGTCTCTATCTCTGTCTCTCTCTGTCTCTCTCTGTCTCTCTCTGTCTGTCTCTGTCTCCCTGTGTCTCTCTCTCTGTCTCTCTCTCTGTCTCTCTGTGTTTTTCTTTGTCTCTCTCTGTCTCTCTCTGTCTCTCTCTCTGTCTCTCTCTGTCTCTCTCTGTCTCTCTGTGTTTTTCTTGTCTCTCTCTGTTTCTCTCTCTGTCTCACTCTGTCTCTCTCTGTCTCTCTCTGTCTCTCTCTCTGTCTCTCTCTCTGTCTCTCTCTATGTCTCTCTCTCTTTCTCACTCTGTGTATCTCTGTCTCACTCTGTGTCTCTCTCTGTCTCACTCTGTCTCTCTCTGTCTCTCTCTGTCTCTCTCTCTGTCTCTCTGTCTCTCTCTGTCTGTCTTTGTCTCTCTGTGTGTCTCTCTGTGTGTCTCTCTGTGTCTCTCTGTGTCTCTCTGTCTCTCTCAATGTATCTCTCTGTCTCTCTATGTCTCTCTCTGTCTTTCTTTGTCTCTCTCTGTCTCTCTCTGTGTCTTTCTCTGTCTCTCTCTCTATCTCTGTCTCTCTCTGTCTTTCTCACTCTGTCTCTGTCTCACTCTGTCTCTATCTCTGTCTCTCTCTGACTCTCTCTGTCTCTCTCTTTCTCTTTGTCTCTCTCTGTCTCTCTCTGTCTCTCTCTCTGTATCTCTCTGTCTCTCTCTGTCTCTCTCTGTGTGTCTCTCTCTTTCTTTCTCTGTCTCTATCTCTGTCTCGCTCTGTCTCTCTCTGTGTCTTTCTTTGTCTCTCTCTGTCTCTCTCTGTCTCACTCTCTGTCTCTCTCTGTCTTTCTCTGTCTCTCTCTGTGTCTCTCTCTGTCTTTCTCTGTCTCTATCTCTGTCTCTCTCTGTCTCTCTCTGTCCTTCTGACTCTTTATGTCTCTCTCTGTCTCTCTCTCTGTATCTCTCTGTCTCTCTCTGTCTCTCTCTGTTTCTCTCCTGTCTCACTCTGTCTCTCTCTGTCTCTCTCTGTCTCTCTCTCTGTCTCTCTCTCTGTCTCTCTCTATGTCTCTCTCTCTTTCTCACTCTGTGTATCTCTGTCTCACTCTGTGTCTCTCTCTGTCTCACTCTGTCTCTCTCTGTCTCTCTCTGTCTCTCTGTCTCTCTGTCTCTCTCTGTCTCTCTCTCTGTCTCTCTCTGTCTGTCTCTGTCTGTCTCTGTCTGTCTCTGTCTCTCTCTGTCTCTCTCTCTGTCTCTCTCTGTGTCTCTCTGTGTCTCTCTGTGTCTCTCTCTGTGTCTCTCTGCGTCTCTCTCTGTGTCTCTCTGTGTCTCTCTGTGTCTCTCTGTCTCTCTCTGTGTCTCTCTCTGTCTCTCTCTGTCTATCTCTGTCTCTCTCTGTCTCTCTCAATGTATCTCTCTGTCTCTCTATGTCTCTCTCTGTGTCTTTCTTTGTCTCTCTCAGTCTCTCTCTCTCTCTCTGTCTCACTCTGTCTCTCTCTCTGTCTCTCTTTGTCTCTCTCTCTGTATCTCTCTGTCTCTCTCTGTTTCTCTCTGTCTCTCTCTGTCTCTCTCTCTGTGTCTCTCTCTGTCTTTCTTTTTCTCTATCTATATCGCTCTCTGTCTCTCTCTGTGTCTTTTTTTGTCTCTCTCTGTCTCTCTCTGTCTCTCTCTGTCTCTCTCTGTCTCTCTTAGTCTCTCTCTGTGTCTTTCATTGTCTCTCTCTGTCTCTCTCTGTCTTTCGGTGTCTCTCTCTCTGTCTCTCTCTGTCTCACTCTCTGTCTCTCTCTGTCTATATCTCTGTCTCTCTCTGTCTCTCTCTGTCTGTCTCTGTCTGTCTATGTCTATCTCTGTCTCTCTCTGTGTCTCTCTCTGTGTCTCTCTGTGTCTCTCTGTCTCTCTCTGTGTCTCTCTGTGTCTCTCTCTGTCTCTATCTCTGTCTCTCTCTGTCTCTCTATGTCTCTCTCAATGTATCTCTCTGTCTCTCTATGTCTCTCTCTGTGTCTTTCTTTGTCTCTCTCTGTCTCTCTCTTTCTGTGTCTCACTCTGTCTCTCTCTGTCTCTCTCTCTGTCTCTGTCTCTGTCTCTCTCTCTGTCTCTCTCTGTCTCTCTCTCTAACTCTGTCTCTCTCTGTATTTCTCACTCTGTCTCTGTCTCTCTCTGTCCCTCTCTCTGTCTCTCTCTGTCTCTATCTCTGTCTCTCTCTGACTCTCTCTGTCTCTCTCTTTCTCTCTGTCTCTCTCTGTCTCTCTTTGTCTCTCTGTCTGTATCTCTCTGTCTCTCTCTGTCTCTCTCTCTCAGTATCTCCCTCTGTCTTTCTTTGTCTCTATGTCTGACTCTTTCTGTCTCTCTTGTGACTTTCTTTGTCTCTTCTATGTCTCTCTGTGTCTCTCTCTCTGTCTCCCTCAGTCTCTCTCTGTGTCTCTCTCTGTCTTTCTCTGTCTCTATCTCTGTCTCTCTGTCTCTCTCTGTCTCTCTCTGTCCTTCTGTATCTTTCTGTCTCTCTCTTTCTCTCTCTGTATCTCTCTGTCTCTCTCTTTCTTTCTTTGTCTCTCTCTGTCTCTCTCTGTCTCTTTGTGTCTCTCTCTATCTCTCTCTGTCTCTCTCTGTCTCTATCTCTGTCTCTCTCTGTCTCTCTCTGTCTGTCTCTGTCTCTCTGTGTCTCTCTCTCTGTCTCTCTCTGTGTCTCTCTCTGTGTGTCTCTGTCTCTCTCTGTTTCTCTCTCTGTCTCTCTCTGTCTCTAACTCTGTCTCTCTCTGTCTCTCTGACTCTCTCTGTATCTCTCTGTCTCTCTCTGTCTCTCTCTGTGTTTTTCTTTGTCTCTCTCTGTCTCTCTCTGTCTCTCTCTGTCTCTCTCTGTCTCTCTCTGTCTCTCTCTGTCTCTCTGTGTTTTTCTTTGTCTCTCTCTGTCTCTCTCTCTGTCTCTCTCTGTCTCACTCTGTCTCTCTCTGTCTCTCTTTGTCTCTCTCTGTGTCTCTCTCTCTGTCTCTCTCTGTCTCTCTCTCTTTCTCACTCTGTGTATCTCTGTCTCTCTCTGTGTCTCTCTGTCTCACTCTGTCTTTCTCTGTCTCTCTCTGTCTCTCTCTCTGTCTCTCTGTCTCTCTCTGTCTCTCTCTGTCTCTATCTCTGTCTCTCTCTGTCTCTCTCTGTCTCTCTCTGTCTGTCTCTGTCTCTCTGTGTGTCTCTCTCTGTGTCTCTCTGTGTCTCTCTCTGTGTCTCTCTCTGTCTCTCTGTCTCTCTCAATGTATCTCTCTGTCTCTCTATGTCTCTCTCTGTCTTTCTTTGTCTCTCTCTGTCTCTCTCTGTCTCTCTATGTGACTTTCAGTGGCCCCACACAGCCTCACATATACTTCTAAAAATTTAAAGAAGGGTGTGGCCACTCTAAAAGCTCAACAATTAACAGCATTGTCTCCTCTTCCAGAGTACCTGGGATCAACTACCAGCAACTATATGGTGGCCCATCTCCAGTTCCAGGGGATCAGACAGACAGACATACAGACAGTGATGAAAATGTCAGGCCTGCCTGGTCTTTCTTTCTTTCTTATCCTTTTTTAAAAATGTTTATTTATATATTTATTTATGTATTTATTAGATATAAGTACACTGTAGCTGTCTTCAGACACTCCAGAAGAGGGTGTCAGATTCTGGAGAATCTAAATCCCTCTTATGGTCTGCATATGATGTACATAAACACAGCCTCGCATATACTTCTAAAAATTTAAAGATGTGTGGGGCCACTGAGAGGGCTCAACAATTAACAGCATTGTCTCCTCTTTCAGAGAACCTGGGATAAACTACCAGCACCTTATGGTGGCCCATCTCCAGTTCCAGTGGATCAGACAGACAGACAGACAGAGAGACAGAGATAAGGATGGCAGGCCTGACTGGTCTTTCTTTATTTCTTATACTTTTTAAAAAATGTTTATTTATTTATTTATTTATTTATTTATTTATGTATTAGATATAAGTACACTGTAGCCGTCTTCAGACACTCCAGAAGAGGGTGACAGATTCTAGAGTATCTAAATCCCTCTTATGGTCTGAATATGATGTACATAAACACAGCATCACATATACTTCTAAAAATTAAAAATGGGTGGGGCCACTGAAAGGGCTCAACAATTAACAGCATTGTCTCCTCTTACAGAGATGCTGGGATCAACTACCAGCAACTATATGGTGGTCCATCTCCAGTTCCAGGGGATCAGACAGAGAGACAGACAGACAGACAGAGATAAGGATGGCAGGCCTGCCTGGTGTTACTTTCTTTCTTATCCTTTTTAAAAAATGTTTATCTATTTATTTATTTATTTATGTATGTATTTATTAGATATAAGTACACTGTAGCTGTCTTCAGACACTCCAGAAGAGGGTGTCAGATTCTGGAGAATCTAAATCCCTCTTATGGTCTGCATATGATGTACATAAACACAGCCTCACATATACTTCTAAATATTTAAAGATGGGTAGGGCCACTGATAGGGCTCAACAATTAACAGCATTGTCTCCTCTTTCAGAGAACCTGGGATCAACTACCAGCAACTTTATGGTAGCCCATCTCCAGTTCCAGGGGATCAGACAGACAGACAGACAGACAGACAGAGATAAGGATGGCAGGCCTGCATGGTCTTACTTTCTATCTTATCCTTTTTAAAAAATGTTTATTTATTTATTTATTTACTTATGTATTTATTATATATAAGTACACTGTAGCTGTCTTCAGTCACTCCAGTAGAGGGTGTCAGATTCTGGAGAATCTAAATCCTCTTATAATCTGAATATGATGTACATAAACACAGCCTCACTTATACTTCTAAATATTTAAAGAAGTGTGGGGCCACTGAATGGGCTCAACAATTAACAGCATTGTCTCCTCTTCCAGAGTACCTGGGATCAACTACCAGCAACTATATGGTGGCCCATCTCCAGTTCCAGGGGATCAGACAGACAGACATACAGACAGTGATAAGGATGGCAGGCCTGCCTGGTCTTTCTTTCTTTCTTATCCTTTTTAAAAAAATGTTTATTTATATATTTATTTATGTATTTATTAGATATAAGTACACTGTAGCTGTCTTCAGACACTCCAGAAGAGGGTGTCAGATTCTGGAGAATCTAAATCCCTCTTATGGTCTGCATATGATGTACATAAACACAGCCTCACATATACTTCTAAAAATTTAAAGATGTGTGGGGCCACTGAGAGGGCTCAACAATTAACAGCATTGTCTCCTCTTTCAGAGAACCTGGGATAAACTACCAGCACCTTATGGTGGCCCATTTCCAGTTCCAGTGGATCATACAGACAGACAGAGAGACAGAGATAAGGATGTCAGGCCTGACTGGTCTTTCTTTATTTCTTATACTTTTAAAAAAATGTTTATTTATTTATTTATTTATTTATTTATTTATTTATTTATGAGATATAAGTACACTGTAGCCGTCTTCAGACACTCCAGAAGATGGTGTCAGATTCTGGAGAATCTAAATCCCTCTTATGGTCTGAATATGATGTACATAAACACAGCCTCACATATACTTCCAAAAATTTAAAATGGGTGGGGCCACTGAAAGGGCTCAACAATTAACAGCATTGTCTCCTCTTCCAGAGAACCTGGGATCAACTACCAGCACCTACAATGTGGCCCATCTCCAGTTCCAGGGGATCAGACAGACAGACAGACCGACAGAGATAAAGATGGCAGGCCTGCCTGGTCTTTCTTTCTTTCTTATTCTTTTTAAAAAATATTTATTTATTTATTTATTTATTTATTTATTTATTTATTTATTTTTTTATGTATTTCTTAGATATAAGTACACTGTAGCTTTCTTTAGACACTCCAGAGGAGGGTGTCAGATTCTGGAGAATGTAAATCCCTCTTATGGTCTGCATATGATGTACATAAACACAGCCTCACATATACTGAGCTGAGGTGTCACAGGCCAACTGCTGGAATTTCTGAGTACCACCTAGATAGAGAAAAGCTATGCTGTGGTTGCTTAATTTATGTATTTTATTATTTCTATTTGTTGTTTTGTTTTGTTTTATTTGTTTTTAGAGAAGTCCTCAGTCTGTAGCTCTGGCTGACCCAGGACTGCCTACTTGTGTTAATTAGGGTTTCACAGCTGAGAACAGACACCAAGAGCAAGGTAAGGCTTAGAAAACCCTACATTCAGTGGTGGCTCAAGCTCTTAATGAGAGCACTCTGTAGGCAGAGGCAGTCAGTTTCTGAGTTTGAGGCCACCCTGGTGAAAGACAGGGCTAGGGTAGGGGCTAGGGTGAGGAAAGGAAGAAAGAAAGAAAGAAAAGTTTATAATAAAAAGTTTTTATAAAAGTTTTATAAAAAGTGTTAAAGTTTTTAAAAATTAAAAAAAAAATACCAGATCACCATCACACAGCATTGGCTGTCTTCAGGTGTATCCTTTCAGCCTCCAAAACAAAAAACAATGGCTGGTTGTCTTCAGGTGTATCCTATTCTCGAGTCTTATTTCCAACCTTAGAGCTGGGCTGAGCTGCCACATTATGTAATTGCAAACCTTCCTTGGTTTGTCTTTTCCATTTCTAAGACTAACAGGCCTTTTTCTATTTATTGAATATGCTCATGACTGTCCTTTAGATATAGTAAATATAACTTTTGCTTATAAAACTTGTTTTCTAGGAATTTTTAAAGGGCAATGGCAGAGTTTATTTATAAAAAAATATTTTGCATTTATTTATTTGTGTGAGTGATGAAGCTCAGGTCTTAAAACTGGTCAGGAGTTATGATTACCTCCCCTCTCTCTCAACCCCTCTCTCTCCTCTCTCAATGATTGTGTAAGAATGTTTTGCATGTGTATGCTGTGCCCACAGACTCCAGAACAGAGTATTAGATCCCCTGGAACTGGAGATGGGCCACCATATATAATACTGGTAATTGAGCCCAGGTTCACTGGAAGAGGAGACAATGCTCTTAATTGTTGAGCCCTCTCTGTAGCCACATCTTTCTTTTTTTTTTTTGAGTATATGTGAGGCTGTGTTTATATACATCATATGCAGACAATAAGAATGATTTAGATTCTTCAGAATCTGACACCCTCTTCTGGACTGTCTGAAGATAGCTACAGCATACTTAAATATAATAAATAAATAAATCTTTAAAAAGAAAAGGAAAAGTAAAAAAGAAAGAACAGGCCTGCCATATGCATGTTCATAGAGGAAAATGGAAGAGACCCCAATCTAACCTCAGCAGGGTGCTTCCTTCTGGATGGTAGCTCACAGTTTCATCCCAGCAACACAGGCAAATCACTGAGTTCAAGGACAGTAAGGTTCAGGACAGCCAAGGTTAGGAAGGAAAAGGGTCTATGTTGAGAATACAAACCGACAAAACAACAACTAGGAAAAAGAAGTGACAGTGTAACTTGGGGTAGGGTACCAACAAGAGAAAGCTTTCTGTTACCACTTACAAACACCAGTAGCCTTGCACCCTTCTGCCCAGGTCCCTGCCTTCCTTTCTAGGAATTCTAAGGATGCCAGGGGGTGGGGGAATCCAGATTAACTTTTTAAAAACAAAGACTTGGTCTTTGATGTCTATAGGAAGCCCTTCTCAGTGCCTTTAACTACCACTGAACTTTCAGGGCTGTGACTCAACTGTAACAAGGAACAGGGCTAAGAACCTGCAGCCTTTGAAAACAACTATTTTTTTAAAGTGGGGGACACAAATCAGCAGTAGAAGCCCTCAGGTTCAGCCATAATACTTGTTAGGGAAAGAACCTCAATGTCCGGAGCTGAGGTCTCATGGGTGAACTGCTTCAAGCTCTGAGTATCATTGAAAGAAAGAAAAGATATCATGTGGTTGCTTAATTTATTTATTTTATTATTTCTATTTTTTGTTTTCTTTTGTTTTGTTTTAGAAAAGGCCTCAGTCTGTAGCTATGGCTGACCTAGGACAGACTACATGTGTTAATTAGGGTTTCACAGCTGAGAAACAGACCATACCTATGTAAGACTTAGAAAACCCAACAGTCAGTGGTGGCTCGAGCTCTTAATGAGAGCACTCTGGAGGCAGAGGCAGTCAGTTTCTGAGTTCGAGGCCAGCCTGGTTAAAGACAGGGATAGGCAGGGCTAGGCAAGGCAGGGCTGGTCTAGGCTAGGCTAGGCTAGGCTAGGCAAGGGGCAGGGCTAGTCAAGGCAAGGGACTAGGCTAGGCTACTCAAGGGGCTAGGCAAGACAGACAGACAGAGAGAAAGACAGACAAGGATGGCAGGCCTGCCTGGTTTTTCTTTCTTTCTTATCCCTTTTAAAAAATGTTTATTTATTTATTTATTTATTTATTTATTTATTTATTTATGTATGTATTTAATAGATATAAGTACACTGTAGCTGTCTTCAGACACTCCAGAAGAGGGTGTCAGATTCTGGAGAATCTATATCCCTCTTATGGTCTGCATATGTTGTACATAAACACAGCCTCACATTTACTTCTAAAAATTTGAAGATGTGTGGGGCCAATGAAATGGATCAACAATTAACAGCATTGTCTCCTCTTATAGAGAACCTGTGATCAACTACCAGCAACTATATGGTGGCCCATCTCCAGTTCCAGGAGATCAGACAGACAGACAGACAGTCAAGGATGGCAGGCCTGCCTGGTCTCTCTTTCTTTATTATCCTTTTTTAAAAATGTTTATTTGTTTATTTATGAATTTATTAGATATAAGTACACTGTAGCTGTCTTCAGACACTCCAGAAGAGGGTGTCAGATTCTGGAGAATCTAAATCCCTCTTATGGTCTGCATATTCGGTACATAAACACAGCCTCGCATATACTTCTAAAAATTTAAAGATGGGTGGGGCCACTGAAAGGGCTCAACAATTAACAGCATTGTCTCCTCTTCCAGAGAACCTGGGATCAACTACAAGCAACTCTATGGTGGCCCATATCCAGTTCCAGAGGATCACACAGACAGACAGACAGACAGAGATAAGGATGGCAGGCCTGCCTGGTCTTTCTTTCTTTCTTATCGTTTTTAAAAAATGTTTATTTCTTTATTTATGTATTTATTAGATATAAGTACACTGTATCCGTCATAGACACTCCAAAAGACGGTGTCAGATTCTGGAGAATATAAATCCCTCTTTAATGGTCTGAATATGATGTACATAAACACAGCATCACACTTACTTCTAGAAATTTAAAGATGGGTGGGGCCACTGAAAGGGCTGAACAATTAACAGCATTGTCTCCTCTTCAGAAGACCTGGGATCAACTACCAGCAACTATTCGTGGCCCATCTCCAGTTCCCAGGGATCAGATAGACAGACAGACAGACAGACAGTTATGGATGGCAGGCCTGCCTGGTCTTTCTTTCTGTCTTATCCTTTTTAAAAAATGTTTATTTATTTATTTATTTATTTATTTATTTATTTATTTATTTATTTATTTATGTGTTTAGTAGATATAAGTACACTGTAGCTGTTCAGACACTCCAGAAGAAGGTGTCAGATTCTGGAGAATCTAAATCCCTCTTATGGTCTGCATATGATGTACATAAACACAGCCTCACATATACTTCTAAAAATTTAAAGAAGGGTGGGGCCACTCTAAAAGCTCAACAATTAACAGCATTGTCTCCTATTCCAGAGTACCTGGGATCAACTACCAGCAACTATATGGTAGCCCATCTCCAGTTCCAGGGGATTAGACAGACAGACAGATAGACAGAGATAAGGATGGCAGGCCTGCCTGGTCTTTCTTTCTTTCTTATCCTTTTTACAAAATGTTTATTTATTTATTTATTTATTTATTTATTTATTTATTTATTTATTTATTTATGTTTTTATTATATATATGTACACTGTAGCTGTCTTCAGACACTCCAGTAGAGGGTGTCAGATTCTGGAGAATCTAAATCCTCTTCTAATCTGAATATGATGTACATAAACACAGCCGCGCATATACTTCTAAATATTTAAAGAAGTGTGGGGCCACTGAAAGGGCTCAACAATTAAGAGCATTGTCTCCTTTTCCAGAGAACCTTGGATCAACTTCCAGCAACTATATGGTGGCCCATCTCCAGTTCCCGGGGATCAGATAGACAGACAGACAGACAGGCAGAGATATGGATGGCAGGCCTGCCTGGTCTTTCTTTCTTTCTTATCCTTTTTAAAAAAATGTTTATTTATTTATTTATTTATGTATTTAGTAGATATAAGTACACTTTAGCTGTTCAGACACTCCAGAAGAGGGTGTCAGATTCTGGAGAATCTAAATCCCTCTTATGGTCTGCATATGATGTACATAAACACAGCCTCACATATACTTCTAAAAATTTAAAGAAGGGTGGGGCCACTCTAAAAGCTCAACAATTAACAGCATTGTCTCCTCTTCCAGAGTACCTGGGATCAACTACCAGCAACTATATGGTGGCCCATCTCCAGTTCCAGGGGATCAGACAGACAGACATACAGACAGTGATAAGGATGGCAGGCCTGCTTGGTTTTTCTTTCTTTCTTATCCTTTTTAAAAAAATGTTTATTTATTTATTTATTTATGTATTTAGTATATATAAGTACACTGTAGCTGTTCAGACACTCCAGATGAGGGTGTCAGATTCTGGAGAATATAAATCCCTCTTATGGTCTGCATATGATGTACATAAACACAGCCTCACATATACTACTAAAAATTTAACGATGGGTGGGGCCACTGAAAGCGCTCAACAATTAACAGCATTGTCTCCTCTTCCAGAGAACCTGGGATCAACTACCAGCAACTATATGGTGGCCCATCTCCAGTTCTAGGGGATCAGACAGACAGACAGACAGACAGAGATAAGGATGGCAGGCCTGCCTGGTCTTACTTTCTTTCTTATCCTTTTTTAAAAATATTTATTTATTTATTTATTTATTTACGTATGTATTTATTATATATAAGTACACTGTAGCTGTCTTCAGACACTCCAGTAGAGGGTGTCAGATTCTGGAGAATCTAAATCCTCTTATAATCTGAATATGATGTACATAAACACAGCCTCACATATACTTCTAAATATTTAAAGAAGTGTGGGGCCACTGAAAGGGCTCAACAATTAAGGGCATTGTCTCCTCTTCCAGAGAACCTTGGATCAACTTCCAGCAACTATATGGTGGCCCATCTCCAGTTCCCGGGGATCAGATAGACAGACAGACAGACAGGCAGAGATATGGATGGCAGGCCTGCCTGGTCTTTCTTTCTTTCTTTCTTTCTTATCCTTTTTAAAAAATGTTTATTTATTTATTTATTTATGTATTTAGTAGATATAAGTACACTGTAGCTGTTCAGACACTCCAGAAGAGGGTGTCAGATTCTGGAGAATCTAAATCCCTCTTATGGTCTGCATATGATGTACATAAACACAGCCTCACATATACTTCTAAAAATTTAAAGAAGGGTGGGGCCACTCTAAAAGCTCAACAATTAACAGCATTGTCTCCTCTTCCAGAGTACCTGGGATCAACTACCAGCAACTATATGGTGGCCCATCTCCAGTTCCAGGGGATCAGACAGACAGACATACAGACAGTGCTAAGGATGGCAGGCCTGCCTGGTCTTTCTTTCTTTCTTATCCTTTAAAAAAATGTTTATTTATTTATTTATTTATGTATTTATTAGATATAAGTACACTGTAGCTGTCTTCAGACACTCCAGAAGAGGGTGTCAGATTCTGGAGAATCTAAATCCCTCTTATGGTCTTCATATGATGTACATAAACACAGCCTCACATATACTTCTAAAAATTTAAAGATGTGTGGGTCCAGTGAGAGGGCTCAACAATTAACAGCATTGTCTCCTCTTTCAGAGAACCTGGGATAAACTACCAGCACCTTATGGTGGCCCATCTCCAGTTCCAGTGGATCAGACAGACAGACAGACAGAGAGACAGAGATAAGGATGGCAGGCCTGCCTGGTCTTTCTTTATTTTTTTACTTTTTAAAAAATGTTTATTTATTTATTTATTTATTTATTTATTTATTTATTTATTTATTTATGTATTTATTAGATATAAGTACACTGTAGCCGTCTTCAGACACTCCAGATGAGGGTGTCAGATTCTGGAGAATCTAAATCCCTCTTATGGTTTGAATATGATGTACATAAACACAGCCTCACATATACTTCTAAAAATTAAAAATGGGTGGGGCCACTGAAAGGGCTCAACAATTAACAGCATTATCTCCTCTTCCAGAGAACCTGGGATCAAATACCAGCACCTACAAGGTGGCCCATCTCCAGTTCCAGGGGATCAGACAGACAGACAGACAGATAGAGATAAGGATGGCAGGCCTGTCTGGTCTTTCTTTCTTTCTTATCCTTTTAAAAAAATATTTATTTATTTATTTATTTATTTATTTATTTATTTATGTATTTCTTAGATATAAATACACTGTAGCTTTCTTTAGACACTCCAGAGGAGGGTGTCAGATTCTGGAGAATGTAAATCCCTCTTATGGTCTGCATATGATGTACATAAACACAGCCTCACATATACTGAGCTGAGGTGTCAAAGGACAACTGCTGGAATTTCTGAGTACCACCTAGATAGAGAAAAGCTATGCTGTGGTTGCTTAATTTATGTATTTTTTTATTTCTATTTGTTGTTTTGTTTTGTTTTATTTGTTTTTAGAGAAGTCCTCAGTCTGTACTCTGGCGGACCCAGGACTCCCTACTTGTGTTAATTAGGGTTTCACAGCTGAGAACAGACACCAAGAGCAAGGTAAGGCTTAGAAAACCCTACATTCAGTGGTGGCTCAAGCTCTTAATGAGAGCACTCTGTAGGCAGAGGCAGTCAGTTTCTGAGTTCGAGGCCACCCTGGTGAAAGACAGGGCTAGGGTAGGGGCTAGGGTGAGGAAAGAAAGAAAGGAAGAAAGAAAGAAAGAAAAGTTTATAATACAAAGTTTTTATAAAAGTTTTATAAAAAGTGTTAAAGTTTTTAAAAATTAAAAAAAAAAATACCAGATCACCATCACACAGCATTGGCTGTCTTCAGGTGTATCCTTTCAGCCTCCAAAACAAAAAACAATGGCTGGTTGTCTTCAGGTGTATCCTATTCTCGAGTCTTATTTCCAACCTTAGAGCTGGGCTGAGCTGCCTCATTATGTAATTGCAAACCTTCCTTGGTTTGTCTTTTCCATTTCTAAGACTAACAGGCCTTTTTCTATTTATTGAATATGCTCATGACTGTCCTTTAGATATAGTAAATATAACTGTTGCTTATAAAACTTGTTTTCTAGGAATTTTTAAAGGGCAATGGCAGAGTTTATTTATAAAAAAATATTTTGCATTTATTTATTTGTGTGAGTGATGAAGCTCAGGTCTTCAAACTCGTCAGGAGGTATGATTACCTCCCCTCTCTCTCAACCCCTCTCTCTCCTCTCTCAATGATTGTGTAAGAATGTTTTGCATGTGTATGCTGTGCCCACAGACTCCAGAACAGAGTATTAGATCCCCTGGAACTGGAGATGGGCCACCATATATAATACTGGTAATTGAGCCCAGGTTCTCTGGAAGAGGAGACAATGCTCTTAATTGTTGAGCCCTCTCTGTAGCCACATCTTTCTTTTTTTTGAGTATATGTGAGGCTGTGTTTATATACATCATATGCAGACAATAAGAATGATTTAGATTCTTCAGAATCTGACACCCTCTTCTGGACTGTCTGAAGATAGCTACAGCATACTTAAATATAATAAATAAATAAATCTTAAAAAGAAAAGGAAAAGTAAAAAAGAAAGAACAGGCCTGCCATATGCATGTTCATAGAGGAAAATGGAAGAGACCCCAATCTAACCTCAGCAGGGTGCTTCCTTCTGGATGGTAGATCACAGTTTCATCCCAGCAAGACAGGCAAATCACTGAGTTCAAGGACAGTAAGGTTCAGGACAGCCAAGGTTAGGAAGGAAAAGGGTCTATGTTGAGAATACAAACCGACAAAACAACAACTAGGAAAAAGAAGTGACAGTGTAACTTGGGGTAGGGTACCAACAAGAGAAAGCTTTCTGTTACCACTTACAAACACCAGTAGCCTTGCACCCTTCTGCCCAGGTCCCTGCCTTCCTTTCTAGGAATTCTAAGGATGCCAGGGGGTGGGGGAATCCAGATTAACTTTTTAAAAACAAAGACTTGGTCTTTGATGTCTATAGGAAGCCCTTCTCAGTGCCTTTAACTACCACTGAACTTTCAGGGCTGTGACTCAACTGTAACAAGGAACAGGGCTAAGAACCTGCAGCCTTTGAAAACAACTATTTTTTTAAAGTGGGGGACACAAATCAGCAGTAGAAGCCCTCAGGTTCAGCCATAATACTTGTTAGGGAAAGAGCCTCAATGTCCGGAGCTGAGGTGAACTGCTTCAAGCTCTGAGTATCATTGAAAGAAAGAAAAGATATCATGTGGTTGCTTAATTTATTTATTTTATTATTTCTATTTTTTGTTTTCTTTTGTTTTGTTTTAGAAAAGGCCTCAGTCTGTAGCTATGGCTGACCTAGGACAGACTACATGTGTTAACTAGGGTTTCACAGCTGAGAAACAGACCATACCTATGTAAGACTTAGAAAACCCAACAGTCAGTGGTGGCTCGAGCTCTTAATGAGAGCACTCTGGAGGCAGAGGCAGTCAGTTTCTGAGTTCGAGGCCAGCCTGGTTAAAGACAGAGATAGGCAGGGCTAGGCAAGGCAGGACTGGGCTAGGCTAGGCTAGGCAAGGGGCTGGGATAGTCAAGGCAAGGGACTAGGCTAGGCTACTCAAGGGGCTAGGCAAGACAGACAGACAGAGAGAAAGACAGACAAGGATGGCAGGCCTGCCTGGTTTTTCTTTCTTTCTTATCCCTTTTAAAAAATGTTTGTTTATTTATTTATTTATTTATTTATTTATTTATTTATTTATGTATTTATTAGATATACGTACAATGTAGCTGTCTTCAGACACTCCAGAAGAGGGTGTAAGATTCTGGAGAATCTATATCCCTCTTATGGTCTGCATATGATGTACATACACACAGCCTCACATTTACATCTAAAAATTTAAAGATGTGTGGGTCCAATGAAAGGGATCAACAATTAACAGCATTGTCTCCTCTTATAGAGAACCTGGGATCAACTACCAGCAACTATATGGTGGCCCATCTCCAGTTCCAGGGGATCAGACAGAGAGACAGACATACAGACAGATAGAGTTAAGGAAGGCAGGCCTACCTTGTCTTCCTTCTTTCTTATCCTTTTAAAAAAATGTTTATTAATTTAAGTATGTATTTATTAGATATAAGTACACTGTAGCTGTCTTCAAACACTCCCGAAGAGGGTGTCAGATTCTGGAGAATCTAAATCCCTCTTATGGTCTGCATATGATGTACATGAACACAGCCTCACATATACTTCTAAAAATTTAAAGATGGGTGGGGCCACTGAAAGGGCTCAACAATTAACAGCACTGACTCCTCTTCCAGAGAACCTGGGATCAACTACCAGCAATTATATGGTGGCCCATCTCCAGTTACAGTGGATCAGACAGACAGACAGAGAGACAGAGAGACAGAGATAAGGATGGCAGGTCTGCCTGGTCTTTCTTCATTTCTTATACTTTTTAAAAAATGTTTATTTATTTATTTATTTATTTATTTATTTATTTATTAGATATAAGTACACTGTAGCCGTCTTCAGACACTCCAGAAGAGGGTGTCAGATTCTGGAGAATCTAAATCCCTCTTATGGTCTGAATATGATGTACATAAACACAGCCTCACATATACTTCTAAAAATTATAAATAGGTGGGGCCACTGAAAGGACTCAACTATTAACAGCATTGTCTCCTCTTCCAGAGAACCTGGGATCAACTACCAGCACCTAAAAGGTGGCCCCTCTCCAGTTACAGGCGATCAGACAGACAGACAGACAGACAGTGATAAGGATGGCAGGCCTGCCTGGTCTTTCTTTCTTTCTTATCCTTTTTTTAAAAAAATGTTTTTTTATTTATTTATTTATTTATTTATTTATTTATTTATTTATTTATTTATTATTAGATAAAAATACACTGTAGCTGTTCAGACACTCCAGAAGAGGGTGTCAGATTCTGGAGAATCTAAATCCCTCTTATGGTCTGCATATGATGTACATAAACACAGCCTCACATATACTTCTAAAAATTTAAAGAAGGGTGGGGCCACTCTAAAAGCTCAACAATTAACAGCATTGTCTCCTCTTTCAGAGTACCTGGGATCAACTACCAGCAACTATATGGTGGCCCATCTCCAGTTCCAGGGGATCAGACAGACAGACATACAGACAGTGATAAGGATGGCAGGCCTGCCTGGTCATTCTTTCTTTCTTATCCTTTTCAAAAAAATGTTTATTTATATATTTATTTATGTATTTATTAGATATAAGTACACTGTAGCTGTCTTCAGACACTCCAGAAGAGGGTGTCAGATTCTGAAGAATCTAAATCCCTCTTATGGTCTGCATATGATGTACATAAACACAGCCTCACATATACTTCTAAAAATTTAAAGATGTGTGGGGCCAATGAGAGGGCTCAACAATTAACAGCATTGTCTCCTCTTTCAGAGAACCTGGGATAAACTACCAGCACCTTATGGTGGCCCATCTCCAGTTCCAGTGGATCAGACAGACAGACAGACAGACAGAGAGACAGAGATAAGGATGGCAGGCCTGCCTGGTCTTTCTTTATTTCTTATACTTTAAAAAAATGTTTATTTATTTATTTATTTATTTATTTATTTATTTATGTATTTATTAGATATAAGTACACTGTAGCCGTCTTCAGACACTCCAGAAGAGGGTGTCAGATTCTGGAGAATCTAAATCCCTCTTATGGTCTGAATATGATGTACATAAACACAGCCTCACATATACTTCTAAAAATTATAAATAGGTGGGGCCACTGAAAGGACTCAACTATTAACAGCATTGTCTCCTCTTCCAGAGAACCTGGGATCAACTACCAGCACCTAAAAGGTGGCCCCTCTCCAGTTACAGGCGATCAGACAGACAGACAGACAGACAGTGATAAGGATGTCAGGCCTGCCTGGTCTTTCTTTCTTTCTTATCCTTTTTTTAAAAAAATGTTTATTTATTTATTTATTTATTTATTTATTTATTTATTTATTTATTATTAGATATAAGTACACTGTAGCTGTTCAGACACTCCAGAAGAGGGTGTCAGATTCTGGAGAATCTAAATCCCTCTTATGGTCTGCATATGATGTACATGAACACAGCCTCACATATACTTCTAAAAATTTAAAGAAGGGTGGGGCCATTCTAAAAGCTCAAAAATTAACAGCATTGTCTCCTCTTCCAGAGTACCTGGGATCAACTACCAGCAACTATATGGTGGCCCATCTCCAGTTCCAGGGGATCAGACAGACAGACATACAGACAGTGATAAGGATGGCAGGCCTGCCTGGTCATTCTTTCTTTCTTATCCTTTTAAAAAAAATGTTTATTTATATATTTATTTATGTATTTATTAGATATAAGTACACTGTAGCTGTCTTCAGACACTCCAGAAGAGGGTGTCAGATTCTGGAGAATCTAAATCCCTCTTATGGTCTGCATATGATGTACATAAACACAGCCTCACATATACTTCAAAAAATTTAAAGATGTGTGGGGCCAATGAGAGGGCTCAACAATTAACAGCATTGTCTCTTCTTTCAGAGAACCTGGGATAAACTACCAGCACCTTATGGTGGCCCATCTCCAGTTCCAGTGGATCAGAGAGACAGACAGACAGACAGAGAGACAGAGATAAGGATGGCAGGCCTGCCTGGTCTTTCTTTATTTCTTATACTTTTTAAAAAATGTTTATTTATTTATTTATTTATTTATTTATTTATTTATTTATTTATTAGATATAAGTACACTGTAGCCGTCTTCAGACACTCCAGAAGAGGGTGTCAGATTCTAGAGAATCTAAATCCCTATTATGGTCTGAATATGATGTACATAAACACAGCCTCACATATACTTCTAAAAATTATAACTAGGTGGGGCCACTGAAAGGACTCAACAATTAACAGCATTGTCTCCTCTTCCAGAGAACCTGGGATCAACTACCAGCACCTAAAAGGTGGCCCATCTCCAGTTCCAGAGGATCAGACAGACAGACAGACAGACAGTGATAAGGATGGCAGGCCTGCCTGGTCTTTCTCTCTTTCTCATCCTTTTTTTAAAAAAATGTTTATTTATTTATTTATTTATTTATTTATTTATTTATTTATTTATTAGATATAAGTACACTGTAGCTGTTCAGACACTCCAGAAGAGGGTGTCAGATTCTGGAGAATCTAAATCCCTCTTATGGTCTGCATATGATGTACATAAACACAGCCTCACTTATACTTCTAAAAATTTAAAGAAGGGTGGGGCCACTCTAAAAGCTCAACAATTAACAGCATTGTCTCCTCTTCCAGAGTACCTGGGATCAACTACCAGCAACTATATGGTGGCCCATCTCCAGTTCCAGGGGATCAGACAGACAGACATACAGATAGTGATAAGGATGGCAGGCCTGCCTGGTCTTTCTTTCTTTCTTATCCTTTTAAAAAAATGTTTATTTATATATTTATTTATGTATTTATTAGATATATGTACACTGTAGCTGCTTTCAGACACTCCAGAAGAGGGTGTCAGATTCTGGAGAATCTAAATCCCTCTTATGGTCTGCATATGATGTACATAAACACAGCCTCACATATACTTCTAAAAATTTAAAGATGGGTGGGGCCACTGAGGGGGCTCAACAATTAACAGCATTGTCTCCTCTTTCAGAGAACCTGGGATAAACAACCAGCACCTTATGGTGGCCCATCTCCAGTTCCAGGGGATCAGACAGTCAGACAGACAGACAGAAAGACAGAGATAAGGATGGCAGGCCTGCCTGGTCTTTCTTTATTTCTTATACTTTTTAAAATATGTTTATTTATTTATTTATTTATTTATTTATTTATTTATTTATTTATGTATTTATTAGATATAAGTACACTGTAGCCGTCTTCAGACACTCCAGAAGATGGTGTCAGATTCTGGAGAATCTAAATCCCTTTTATGGTCTGAATATGATGTACATAAACACAGCCTCACATATACTTCTAAAAATTAAAAATGGGAGGGGCCACTGAAAGGGCTCAACAATTAAAAGCATTGTCTCCTCTTCCAGAGAACTTGGATCAACTACCAGCACCTACAAGGTGGCCCATCTCCAGTTCCAGGGGATCAGACAGACAGACAGACAGACAGAGATAAGTATGGCAGGCCTGCCTGGTCTTTCTTTCTTTCTTATCCTTTCAAAATAATGTTTATTTATTTATTTATTTATATAGGTACGTATTTATTAGATATAAGTACACTGTAATTGTCTTCAGACACTCCAGAAGAGGATGTCAGATTCTGGAGAATCTAAATCCCTCTTATGGTCTGCATATGATGTACATAAACACAGCCTAACATATACTTCTAAAAATTTAAAGATAGGTGGAGCCACTGAAAGGGCTCAACAATTAATAGCATTGTCTCCTCTTCCAGAGAACACGCGATCAACTAACAGCAACTATATGGTGGCCCATCTCCAGTTCCAAGGGATCAGACAGTCTGACAGACAGACAGACTGACAGAGATTAGGATGGCAGGCCTGCCTGGTCTTTCTTTTTTTCTTATACTTTTTAAAAAATGTTTTTTATTTATTTATTTATTTATTTATTTATTTATTTATTTATTTATTTATTTATGTATTTATTAGATATAAGTACACTGTATCCGTCTTCAGACACTCCAGAAGAGGGTGTCAGATTCTAGAGAATCTAAAGGCCTCTTATGGTCTGAATATGATGTACATAAACACAGCCTCACATATACTTCTAAAAATTATAAATAGGTGGGGCCACTGAAATGACTCAACAATTAACAGCATTGTCTCCTCTTCCAGAGAACCTGGGATCAACTACCAGCACCTAAATGGTGGCCCATCTCCAGTTCCAGGGGATCAGACAGACAGACAGACAGACAGAGATAAGGAGGGCAGGCCTGCCTGGTTTTTCTTTCTTTCTTATCCTTTTAAAATAATGTTTATTTATTTTTTATTTATTTATTTATGTATTTATTAGATATAAGTACACTGTAGTTGTCTTCAGACACTCCTGAAGAGGGTGTCAGATTCTGGAGAATCTAAATCCCTCTTATGGTCTGCATATGATGTACGTAAACACAGCCAAACATATACTTCTAAATATTTAAAGATAGGTGGAGCCAATGAAAGGGCTCAACAATTAACAGCATTGTCTCTTCTTCCAGAGAACCTGGGATCAACTAACTGCAACTATATGGTGGCCCATCTCCAGTTCCAAGGGATCAGAAAGACAGAGAGACAGACTGACAGAGGTAAGGATGGAGGCCTGCCTGGATTTTCTTTCTTTCTTATACTTTTAAAAAAATGTTTATTTATTTATTTATTTATTTATTTATTTATTTATGTATTTATTAGATATAAGTACACTGTAGCTGTCTTCAGACACTCTAGAAGAGGGTGTCATCTTCTGGAGAATCTAAATCGCTCTTATGGTCTGCATATGATGTACATAAACACAGCCTCACATATACTTCTAAAAATTATAAATAGGTGGGGCCACTGAAAGGACTCAACAATTAACAGCATTGTCTCCTCTTCTAGAGAACCTGGGATCAACTACCAGCACCTAAAAGGTGGCCCATCTCCAGTTCCAGGGGATCAGACAGACAGACAGACAGACAGTGATAAGGATGGCAGGCCTGCCTGGTCTTTCTTTCTTTCTTATCCTTTTTTTAAAAAAATGTTTATTTATTTATTTATTTATTTATTTATTTATTTATTTATTTATTTATTTATTTATTTCTTATTAGATATAAGTACACTGTAGCTGTTCAGACACTCCAGAAGAGGGTGTCAGATTCTGGAGAATCTAAATCCCTCTTTTGGTCTGCATATGATGTACATAAACACAGCCTCACATATACTTCTAAAAATTTAAAGAAGGGTGGGGCCACTCTAAAACCTCAACAATTAACAGCATTGTCTCCTCTTCCAGAGTACCTGGAATCAACTACCAGCAACTATATGGTGGCCCATCTCCAGTTCCAGGGGATCAGACAGACAGACATACAGACAGTGATAAGGATGGCAGGCCTGCCTGGTCTTTCTTTCTTTCTTATCCTTTTTAAAAAAATGTTTATTTATATATTTATTTATGTATTTATTAGATATATGTACACTGTAGCTGCTTTCAGACACTCCTGAAGAGAGTGTCAGATTCTGGAGAATCTAAATCCCTCTTATGGTCTGCATATGATGTACATAAACACAGCCTCGCATATACTTCTAAAAATTTAAAGATGTGTGGGGCCACTGAGAGGGCTCAACAATTAACAGCATTGTCTCCTCTTTCAGAGAACCTGGGATAAACTACCAGCACATTATGGTGGCCCATCTCCAGTTCCAGTGGATCAGACAGACAGACAGACAGACAGAGAGACAGAGATAAGGATGGCAGGCCTGCCTGGTCTTTCTTTATTTCTTCTACTTTTTAAAAAATGTTTATTTATTTATTTATTTATTTATTTATTTATTTATTTAATTATTTATGTATTTATTAGATATAAGTACACTGTAGCTGTCTTCAGACACTCCAGATCAGGGTGTCAGATTCTAGAGAATCTAAATTTCTCTTATGGTCTGAATATGATGTACATAAACACAGCCTCACATATACTTCTAAAAATTATAAATAGGTGGGGCCACTGAAAGGACTCAACAATTAACAGCATTGTCTCCTCTTCCAGAGAACCTGGGATCAACTACCAGCACCTAAAAGGTGGCCCATCTGCAGTTCCAGGGGATCAGACAGAAAGACAGACAGACAGTGATAAGGATGGCAGACCTGCCTGGTCTTTCTCTCTTTCTCATCCTTTTTTTAAAAAAATGTTTATTTATTTATTTATTTATTTATTTATTAGATATAAGTACACTGTAGCTGTTCAGACACTCCAGAAGAGGGTGTCAGATTCTGGAGAATCTAAATCCCTCTTATGGTCTGCATATGATGTACATAAACACAGCCTCACATATACTTCTAAAAATTTAAAGAAGGGTGGGGCCACTCTAAAAGCTCAACAATTAACAGCATTGTCTCCTCTTCCAGAGTACCTGGGATCAACTACCAGCAAGTATATGGTGGCCCATCTCCAGTTCCAGGGGATCAGACAGACAGACATACAGACAGTGATAAGGATGGCAGGCCTGCCTGGTCTTTCTTTCGTTCTTATCCTTTTATAAAAAAATGTTTATTTATATATTTATTTATGTATTTATTAGACATATGTACACTGTAGCTGTCTTCAGACACTCCAGAAGAGGGTGTCAGATTCTAGAGAATCTAAATCCCTCTTATGGTCTGCATATTCGGTACATAAACACAGCCTTGCATATACTTCTAAAAATTTAAAGATGGGTGGGGCCACTGAGAGGGCTCAACAATTAACAGCATTGTCTCCTCTTTCAGAGAACCTGGGATAAACTACCAGCACCTTATGGTGGCCCATCTCCAATTCCAGGGGATCAGACAGACAGACAGACAGAGAGACAGAGATATGGATGGCAGGCCTGCCTGGTCTTTCTTTATTTCTTATACTTTTTAAAAAATGTTTATTTATTTATTTATTTATTTATTTATTTATTTATTTATGTATTTATTAGATATAAGTACACTGTAGCCGTCTTCAGACACTCCAGAAAAGGGTGTCAGATTCTAGAGAATCTAAATCCCTCTTATGTTCTGCATATGATGTACATAAACACAGCCTCACATATACCTCTAAATATTTAAAGATGGGTGGCGCCACTGAAAGGGCTCAACAATTAACAGCATTGTCTCCTCTTCCAGAGTACCTGGGATCAACTACCAGCAACTATATGGTGGCCCATCTCCAGTTCCAGGGGATCAGACAGACAGACAGACAGACAGTGATAAGGATGGCAGGCCTGCCTGGTCTTTCTTTGTTTCTTATCCTTTTTTTAAAAAAATGTTTATTTATTTATTATTTATTTATTTATTTATTTATTTATTTATTTATTTATTTATTTGTTATTAGATATAAGTACACTGTAGCTGTTCAGACACTCCAGAAGAGGGTGTCAGATTCTGGAGAATCTAAATCCCTCTTATGGTCTGCATATGATGTACATAAACACAGCCTCACATATACTTCTAAAAATTTAAAGAAGGGTGGGGCCACTCTAAAAGCTCAACAATTAACAGCATTATCTCCTCTTCCAGAGTACCTGGGATCAACTACCAGCAACTATATGGTGGCCCATCTCCAGTTCTAGAAGATCAGACAGACAGACATACAGACAGTGATAAGGATGGCAGGCCTGCCTGGTCTTTCTTTCTTTCTTATCCTTTTTAAAAAATGTTTATTTATATATTTATTTATGTATTTATTAGATAAAAGTACACTGTAGCTGTCTTCAGACACTCCAGAAGAGGGTGTCAGATTCTGGAGAATCTAAATCCCTCTTATGGTCTGCATATGATGTACATAAACACAGCCTCACATATACTTCTAAAAATTTAAAGATGTGTGGGGCCACTGAGAGGGCTCAACAATTAACAGCATTGTCTCCTCTTTCAGAGAACCTGGGATAAACTACCAGCACCTTATGGTGGCACATCCCCAGTTCCAGTGGATCAGACAGACAGACAGACAGACAGAGAAACAGAGATAAGGATGGCAGGCCTGCCTGGTCTTTCTTTATTTCTTATACATTTTAAAAACTGTTTATTTATTTATTTATTTATTTATTTATTTATTTATTTATTTATTTATTAGATATAAGTACACTGTAGCCGTCTTCAGACACTCCAGAAGAGGGTGTCAGATTCTAGAGAATCTAAATCCCTCTTATGGTCTGAATATGATGTACATAAACACAGCCTCACATATACTTCTAAAAATTATAAATAGGTGGGGCCACTGAAATGACTCAACTATTAACAGCATTGTTTCCTCTTCCAGAGAACCTGGGATCAACTACCAGCACCTAAAAGGTGACCCATCTCCAGTTCCAGGGGATCAGACAGACAGACATACAGACAGTGATAAGGAGGCAGGCCTGCCTGGTCTGTCTTTCTTTATTATCCTTTTTTAAAAAATGTTTATTTATATATTTATTTATGTATTTATTAGATATATGTACACTGTAGCTGTCTTCAGACACTCCAGAAGAGGGTGTCAGATTCTGGAGAATCTAAATTCCTCTTATGGTATGCATATTCGGTACATAAACACAGCCTTGCATATACTTCTAAAAATTTAAAGATGGGTGGGGCCACTGAGAGGGATCAACAATTAACAGCATTGTCTCCTCTTTCAGAGAACCTGGGATAAACTACCAGCACCTTATGGTGGCCCATCTCCAGTTCCCGGGGATCAGAAAGACAGACAGACAGAGAGACAGAGATATGGATGGCAGGCCTGCCTGGTCTTTCTTTATTTCTTATACTTTTTAAAAAATGTTTATTTATTTATTTATTTATTTATTTATTTATTTATGTATTTATTAGATATAAGTACACTGTAGCCGTCTTCAGACACTCCAGAAGAGGGTGTCAGATTCTAGAGAATCTAAATACCTCTTATGGTCTGAATATGATGTACATAAACACAGCCTCACATATACTTCTAAAAATTATAAATAGGTGGGGCAACTGAAAGGACTCAACAATTAACAGCATTGTCTCCTCTTCCAGAGAACCTGGGATCAACTACCAGCACCTAAAATGTGGCCCATCTCCAGAACCAGGGGATCAGACAGACAGACAGACAGACAGTGATAAGGATGGCAGGCCTGCCTGGTCTTTCTTTGTTTCTTATCCTTTTTTAAAAAAAATGTTTATTTATTTATTTATTTATTTATTTATTTATTTATTTATTTATTTATTTATTTATTTATTATTAGATATAAGTACACTGTAGCTGTTCAGACACTCCAGAAGAGGGTGTCAGATTCTGGAGAATCTAAATCCCTCTTATGGTCTGCATATGATGTACATAAACACAGCCTCACATATACTTCTAAAAATTTAAAGAAGGGTGGGGCCACTCTAAAAGCTCAACAATTAACAGCATTGTCTCCTCTTCCAGAGTACCTGGGATCAACTACCAGCAACTATATGGTGGCCCATCTCCTGTTCCAGGGGATCAGACAGAGAGACATACAGACAGTGATAAGGATGGCAGGCCTGCCTGGTCTTTCCTTCTGTCTTATCCTTTTTAAAAAAATGTTTATTTATATATTTATTTATGTATTTATTAGATATATGTACACTGTAGCTGCTTTCATACACTCTAGAAGAGGGTGTCAGATTCTGGAGAATCTAAATCCCTCTTATGGTCTGCATATTCGGTACATAAACACAGCCTTGCATATACTTCTAAAAATTTAAAGATGGGTGGGGCCACTGAGAGGGCTCAACAATTAACAGCATTGTCTCCTCTTTCAGAGAACCTGGGATAAACTACCAGCACCTTATGGTGGCCCATCTCCAGTTCCAGGGGATCAGACAGACAGACAGACAGAGAGACAGAGATATGGATGGCAGGCCTGCCTGGTCTTTCTTTATTTCTATACTTTTTTAAAAATGTCTATTTATTTATTTATTTATTTATTTATTTATTTATTTATTTATGTATTTATTAGATATAAGTACACTGTAGCCGTTTTCAGACACTCCAGAAGAGGGTGTCAGATTCTAGAGAATCTAAATCCCTCTTATGGTCTGAATATGATGTACATAAACACAGCCTCACATATACTTCTAAAAATTATAAATAGTTGGGGCCACTGAAAGGACTCAACAATTAACAGCATTGTCTTCTCTTCCAGAGAACCTGGGATCAACTACCAGCACCTAAAAGGTGGCCCATCTCCAGTTCCAGGGGATCAGACAGACAGACAGACAGACAGTGATAAGGATGGCAGGCCTGCCTGGTCTTTATTTCTTACACTTTTTAAAAAATGTTTATTTATTTATTTATTTATTTATTTATTTATTTATTTATTTATGTATTTATTAGATATAAGTACACTGTAGCCGTCTTCAGACACTCCAGAAGAGGGTGTCAGATTCTAGAGAATCTAAATACCTCTTATGGTCTGAATATGATGTACATAAACTCAGCCTCACATATACTTCTAAAAATTATAAATAGGTGGGGCAACTGAAAGGACTCAACAATTAACAGCATTGTCTCCTCTTCCAGAGAACCTGGGATCAACTACCAGCACCTAAAAGGTGGCCCATCTCCAGTTCCAGGGGATCAGACAGACAGACAGACAGACAGTGATAAGGATGGCAGGCCTGCCTGGTCTTTCTTTGTTTCTTATCCTTTTTTTAAAAAAATGTTTATTTATTTATTTATTTATTTATTTATTTATTTATTTATTTATTTATTTATTATTAGATATAAGTACACTGTAGCTGTTCAGACACTCCAGAAGAGGGTGTCAGATTCTGGAGAATCTAAATCCCTCTTATGGTCTGCATATGATGTACATAAACACAGCCTCACATATACTTCTAAAAATTTAAAGAAGGGTGGGGCCACTCTAAAAGCTCAACAATTAACAGCATTGTCTCCTCTTCCAGAGTACCTGGGATCAACTACCAGCAACTATATGGTGGCCCATCTCCTGTCCCAGGGGATCAGACAGAGAGACATACAGACAGTGATAAGGATGGCAGGCCTGCCTGGTCTTTCTTTCTGTCTTATCCTTTTTAAAAAAATGTTTATTTACATATTTATTTATGTATTTATTAGATATATGTACACTGTAGCTGCTTTCATACACTCCAGAAGAGGGTGTCAGATTCTGAAGAATCTAAATCCCTCTTATGGTCTGCATATGATGTACATAAACACAGCCTCGCATATACTTCTAAAAATTTAAAGATGTGTGGGGCCACTGAGAGGGCTCAACAATTAACAGCATTGTCTCCTCTTTCAGAGAACCTGGGATAAACTACCAGCACCTTATGGTGGCCCATCCCCAGTTCCAGTGGATCAGCCAGACAGACAGACAGACAGAGAGACAGAGATGAGGATGGCAGGCCTGCCTGGTCTTTCTTTATTTCTTATACATTTTAAAAACTGTTTATTTATTTATTTATTTATTTATTTATTTATTTATTTATTTATGTATTTATTAGATATAAGTACACTGTAGCCGTCTTCAGACACTCCAGAAGAGGGTGTCAGATTCTAGAGAATCTAAATCCCTCTTATGGTCTGAATATGATGTACATAAATACAGCCTCACATATATTTCTAAAAATTATAAATAGGTGGGGCCACTGAAAGGACTCAACAATTAACAGCATTGTTTCCTCTTCCAGAGAACCTGGGATCAACTACCAGCACCTAAAATGTGGCCCATCTCCAGTTCCAGGGGATCAGACAGACAGACATACAGACAGTGATAAGGATGGCAGGCCTGCCTGGTCTTTCTTTCTTTATTATCCTTTTTAAAAAAATGTTTATTTATATATTTATTTATGTATTTATTAGATATATGTACACTGTAGCTGTCTTCAGACACTCCAGAAGAGGGTGTCAGATTCTGGAGAATCTAAATCCCTCTTATGGTCTGCATATTTGGTACATAAACACAGCCTTGCATATACTTCTAAAAATTTAAAGATGGGTGGGGCCACTGAGAGGGCTCAACAATTAACAGCATTGTCTCCTCTTTCAGAGAACCTGGGATAAACTACCAGCACCTTATGGTGGCCCATCTCCAGTTCCAGGGGATCAGACAGACAGACAGACAGACAGAGAGACCGAGATATGGATGGCAGGCCTGCCTGGTCTTTCTTTATTTCTTATACTTTTTAAAAAATGTTTATTTATTTATTTATTTATTTATTTATTTATTTATTTATTTATGTATTTATTAGATATAAGTACACTGTAGCCGTTTTCAGACACTCCAGAAGAGGGTGTCAGATTCTAGAGAATCTAAATCCCTCTTATGGTCTGAATATGATATACATAAACACAGCCTCACATATACTTCTAAAAATTATAAATAGTTGGGGCCACTGAAAGGACTCAACAATTAAGAGCATTATCTCCTCTTCCAGAGAACCTGGGATCAACTACCAGCACCTAAAAGGTGGCCCATCTCCAGTTCCAGGGGATCAGACAGACAGACAGACAGACAGACAGTTATAAGGATGGCAGGCCTGCCTGGTCTTTCTCTCTTTCTCATCATTTTTTTAAAAAAATGTTTATTTATTTATTTATTTATTTATTTATTTATTTATTTATTTATTTATTATTAGATATAAGTACACTGTAGCTGTTCAGACACTCCAGAAGAGGGTGTCAGATTCTGGAGAATCTAAATCCCTTTTATGGTCTGCATATGATGTACATAAACACATCCTCACTTATACTTCTAAAAATTTAAAGAAGGGTGGGGCCACTCTTAAAGCTCAACAATTAACAGCATTGTTTCCTCTTCCAGAGTACCTGGGATCAACTACCAGCAACTATATGGTGGCCCATCTCCAGTTCCAGGGGATCAGACAGACAGACATACAGACAGTGATAAGCATGGCAGGCCTGCCTGGTCTTTCCTTCTGTCTTATCCTTTTTAAAAAAATGTTTATTTATATATTTATTTATGTATTTATTAGATATATGTACACTGTAGCTGTCTTCAGACACTCCAGAAGCGGGTGTCAGATTCTGGAGAATCTAAATCCCTCTTATGGTCTGCATATTCGGTACATAAACACAGCCTCACATATACTTCTAAAAATTTAAAGATGTGTGGGGCCACTGAGAGGGCTCAACAATTAACAGCATTGTCTCCTCTTTCAGAGAACCTGGGATAAACTACCAGCACCTTATGGTGGCACATCCCCAGTTCCAGTGGATCAGACAGACAGACAGACAGACAGAGAAACAGAGATGAGGATGGCAGGCCTGCCTGGTCTTTCTTTATTTCTTATACATTTTAAAAACTGTTTATTTATTTATTTATTTATTTATTTATTTATTTATTTATTTATTAGATATAAGTACACTGTAGCCGTCTTCAGACACTCCAGAAGAGGGTGTCAGATTCTAGAGAATCTAAATCCCTCAATGGTCTGAATATGATGTACATAAACACAGCCTCACATATACTTCTAAAAATTATAAATAGGTGGGGCCACTGAAATTACTCAACTATTAACAGCATTGTTTCCTCTTCCAGAGAACCTGGGATCAACTACCTGCACCTAAAAGGTGGACCATCTCCAGTTCCAGGGGATCAGACAGACAGACATACAGACAGTGATAAGGATGGCAGGCCTGCCTGGTCTGTCTTTCTTTATTATCCTTTTTTAAAAAATGTTTATTTATATATTTATTTATGTATTTATTAGATATATGTACACTGTAGCTGTCTTCAGACACTCCAGAAGAGGGTGTCAGATTCTGGAGAATCTAAATCCCTCTTATGGTCTGCATATTCGGTACATAAACACAGCCTTGCATATACTTCTAAAAATTTAAAGATGGGTGGGGCCACTGAGAGGGCTCAACAATTAAAAGCATTGTCTCCTCTTTCAGAGAACCTGGGATAAACTACCAGCACCTTATGGTGGCCCATCTCCAGTTCCCGGGGATCAGACAGACAGACCTACAGAGAGACAGAGATATGGATGGCAGGCCTGACTGGTCTTTCTTTATTTCTTATACTTTTTAAAAAATGTTTATTTATTTATTTATTTATTTATTTATTTATTTATTTATTTATGTATTTATTAGATATAAGTACACTGTAGCCGTCTTCAGACACTCCAGAAGAGGGTGTCAGATTCTAGAGAATCTAAATACCTCTTATGGTCTGAATATGATGTACATAAACACAGCCTCACATATACTTCTAAAAATTATAAATAGGTGGGGCAACTGAAAGGACTCAACAATTAACAGCATTGTCTCCTCTTCCAGAGAACCTGGGATCAACTACCAGCACCTAAAAGGTGGCCCATCTCCAGTTCCAGGGGATCAGAGGACAGACAGACAGACAGTGATAAGGATGGCAGGCCTGCCTGGTCTTTCTTTGTTTCTTATCCTTTTTTTAAAAAAATGTTTATTTATTTATTTATTTATTTATTTATTTATTTATTTATTTATTTATTTATTATTAGATATAAGTACACTGTAGCTGTTCAGACACTCCAGAAGAGGGTGTCAGATTCTGGAGAATCTAAATCCCTCTTATGGTCTGCATATGATGTACATAAACACAGCCTCACATATACTTCTAAAAATTTAAAGAAGGGTGGGGCCACTCTAAAAGCTCAACAATTAACTGCATTGTCTCCTCTTCCAGAGTACCTGGGATCAACTACCAGCAACTATATGGTGGCCCATCTCCAGTTCCAGGGGATCAGACAGAGAGACATACAGACAGTGATAAGGATGGCAGGCCTGCCTGGTCTTTCCTTCTGTCTTATCCTTTTTAAAAAAATGTTTATTTATATATATATTTATGTATTTATTATATATAAGTACACTGTAGCTGTCTTCAGTCACTCCAGTAGAGGGTGTCAGATTCTGGAGAATCTAAATCATCTTATAATCTGAATATGATGTACATAAACACAGCCTCACATATACTTCTAAAAATTTAAAGATGGGTGGGGCCACTGAGAGGGCTCAACAATTAACAGCATTGTCTCCTCTTTCAGAGAACCTGGGATAAACTACCAGCACCTTATGGTGGCACATCCCCAGTTCCAGTGGATCAGACAGACAGACAGACAGACAGAGAAACAGAGATGAGGATGGCAGGCCTGCCTGGTCTTTCTTTATTTCTTATACATTTTAAAAACTGTTTATTTATTTATTTATTTATTTATTTATTTATTTATTTATTAGATATAAGTACACTGTAGCCGTCTTCAGACACTCCAGAAGAGGGTGTCAGATTCTAGAGA
This sequence comes from Mus caroli, assembly GCF_978045245.1. Classification (NCBI taxonomy): domain Eukaryota; kingdom Metazoa; phylum Chordata; class Mammalia; order Rodentia; family Muridae; genus Mus; species Mus caroli. The sequence continues at coordinate 132,061 of NW_028227382.1, read as the reverse complement.
ATCTAAATCCCTCAATGGTCTGAATATGATGTACATAAACACAGCCTCACATATACTTCTAAAAATTATAAATAGGTGGGGCCACTGAAATGACTCAACTATTAACAGCATTGTTTCCTCTTCCAGAGAACCTGGGATCAACTACCAGCACCTAAAATGTGGCCCATCTCCAGTTCCAGGGGATCAGACAGACAGACATACAGACAGTGATAAGGATGGCAGGCTTGCCTGGTCTTTCTTTCTTTATTATCCTTTTTAAAAAAATGTTTATTTATATATTTATTTATGTATTTATTAGATATATGTACACTGTAGCTGTCTTCAGACACTCCAGAAGAGGGTGTCAGATTCTGGAGAATCTAAATCCCTCTTATGGTCTGCATATTCGGTACATAAACACAGCCTTGCATATACTTCCAAAAATTTAAAGATGGGTGGGGCCACTGAGAGGGCTCAACAATTAACAGCATTGTCTCCTCTTTCAGAGAACCTGGGATAAACTACCAGCACCTTATGGTGGCCCATCTCCACTTCCAGGGTATCAGACAGACAGACAGACAGAGAGACAGAGATATGGATGGCAGGCCTGCCTGGTCTTTCTTTATTTCTTATACTTTTTAAAAAATGTCTATTTATTTATTTATTTATTTATTTATTTATTTATTTATGTATTTATTAGATATAAGTACACTGTAGCCGTTTTCAGACACTCCAGAAGAGGGTGTCAGATTCTAGAGAATCTAAATCCCTCTTATGGTCTGAATATGATGTACATAAACACAGCCTCACATATACTTCTAAAAATTATAAATAGTTGGGGCCACTGAAAGGACTCAACAATTAACAGCATTGTCTCCTCTTCCAGAGAACCTGGGATCAACTACCACCACCTAAAAGGTGGCCCATCTCCAGTTCCAGGGGATCAGACAGACAGACATACAGACAGTGATAAGGATGGCAGGCCTGCCTGGTCTTTCTTTGTTTCTTATCCTTTTTTTAAAAAAATGTTTATTTATTTATTTATTTATTTATTTATTTATTTATTTATTTATTTATTTATTTATTATTAGATATAAGTACACTGTAGCTGTTCAAACACTCCAGAAGATTGTGTCAGATTCTGGAGAATCTAAATCCCTCTTATGGTCTGTATATGATGTACTTAAACACAGCCTCACATATACTTCTAAAAACTTAAAGAAGGGTGGGGCCACTCTAAAAGCTCAACAATTAACAGCATTGTCTCCTCTTCCAGAGTACCTGGGATCAACTACCAGCAACTATATGGTGGCCCATCTCCTGTTCCAGGGGATCAGACAGAGAGACATACAGACAGTGATAAGGATGGCAGGCCTGCCTGGTCTTCCTTCTGTCTTATCCTTTTTAAAAAATGTTTATTTATATATTTATTTATGTATTTATTAGATATATGTACACTGTAGCTGCTTTCATACACTCCAGAAGAGGGTGTCAGATTCTGGAGAATCTAAATCCCTCTTATGGTCTGCATATGATGTACATAAACACAGCCTCGCATATACTTCTAAAAATTTAAAGATGTGTGGGGCCACTGAGAGGGCTCAACAATTAACAGCATTGTCTCCTCTTTCAGAGAACCTGGGATAAACTACCAGCACCTTATGGTGGCCCATCCCCAGTTCCAGTGGATCAGACAGACAGACAGACAGACAGAGAGACAGAGATGAGGATGGCAGGCCTGCCTGGTCTTTCTTTATTTCTTATACATTTTAAAAACTGTTTATTTAATTATTTATTTATTTATTTATTTATTTATTTATTTATTTATGTATTTATTAGATATAAGTACACTGTAGCCGTCTTCAGACACTCCAGAAGAGGGTGTCAGATTCTAGAGAATCTAAATCCCTCTTATGGTCTGAATATGATGTACATAAACACAGCCTCACATATACTTCTAAAAATTATGAATAGGTGGGGCCACTGAAAGGACTCAACAATTAACAGCATTGTTTCCTCTTCCAGAGAACCTGGGATCAACTACCAGCACCTAAAATGTGGCCCATCTCCAGTTCCAGGGGATCAGACAGACAGACATACAGACAGTGATAAGGATGGCAGGCCTGCCTGGTCTTTCTTTCTTTATTATCCTTTTTAAAAAAATGTTTATTTATATATTTATTTATGTATTTATTAGATATATGTACACTGTAGCTGTCTTCAGACACTCCAGAAGAGGGTGTCAGATTCTGGAGAATCTAAATCCCTCTTATGGTCTGCATATTCGGTACATAAACACAGCCTTGCATATACTTCTAAAAATTTAAAGATGGGTGGGGCCACTGAGAGGGCTCAACAATTAAAAGCATTGTCTCCTCTTTCAGAGAACCTGGGATAAACTACCAGCACCTTATGGTGGCCCATCTCCAGTTCCCGGGGATCAGACAGACAGACAGACAGAGAGACAGAGATATGGATGGCAGGCCTGACTGGTCTTTCTTTATTTCTTATACTTTTTAAAAAATGTTTATTTATTTATTTATTTATTTATTTATTTATTTATTTATTAGATATAAGTACACTGTTGCCTTTTTCAGACACTCCAGAAGAGGGTGTCAGATTCTAGAGAATGTAAATCCCTCTTATGGTCTGAATATGATGTACATAAACACAGCCTCACATATACTTCTAAAAATTATAAATAGTTGGGGCCACTGAAAGGACTCAACAATTAACAGCATTGTCTCCTCTTTCAGAGAACCTGGGATAAACTACCAGCACCTTATGGTGGCCCATCTCCAGTTCCAGTGGATAAGACAGACAGACAGACAGAGAGACAGAGATAAGGATGGCAGGCCTGCCTGGTCTTTCTTTATTTCTTATACTTTTTAAAAAATGTTTATTTTTTTATTTATTTATGTATTTATTAGATATAAGTACACTGTAGCTGTCTTCAGACACTCCAGAAGAGGGTGTCAGATTCTCGAGAATCTAAATCCCTCTTATGGTCTGCATATGATGTACATAAACACAGCCTCACATATACTTCTAAATATTTAAAGATGTGTAGGGCCACTGATAGGGCTCAACAATTAACAGCATTGTCTCCTCTTCCAGAGAACCTGGGATCAACTACCAGCAACTTTATGGTAGCCCAACTCCAGTTCCAGGGGATCAGACAGACAGACAGACAGACAGAGATAAGGATGGCAGGCCAGCCTGGTCTTACTTTCTTTCTTATCCTTTTTAAAAAATGTTTATTTATTTATTTATTTATTTAATTATTTATTTATTTATTATATATAAATACACTGTATCAGTCTTCAGTCACTCCAGTAGAGGGTGTCAGATTCTGGAGAATCTAAATCCTCTTAATCTGAATATGATGTACATAAACACAGCCTCACATATACTTCTAAATATTTAAAGAAGTGTGGGGCCACTGAAAGGGCTCAACAATTTACCAAATTGTCTCCTCTTCCAGAGAACATTGGATCAACTACCAGCACTATATGGTGGCCCATCTCCAGTTCCCGGGGATCAGATAGACAGACAGACAGACAGACAGAGATATGGATGGCAGGCCTGCCTGGTCTTTCTTTCTTTCTTATACTTTTTAAAAAATGTTTATTTATATATTTATTTATTTATCTATTTATTTATTAGATATAAGTACACTGTAGCTGTCTTCAGACACTCCAGAAGAGGGTGTCAGGTTCTGGAGAATCTAAATCCCTCTTATGTTCTGCATATGATGTACATAAACACAGCCTCACATATACCTCTAAATATTTAAAGATGGGTGGCGCCACTGAAAGGGCTCAACAATTAACAGCATTGTGTCCTCTTCCAGAGTACCTGGGATCAACTACCAGCAACTATATGGTGGCCCATCTCCAGTTCCAGGGGATCAGACAGACAGACATACAGACAGTGATAAGGATGGCAGGCCTGCCTGGTCTTTCTTTCTTTCTTATCCTTTTTAAAAAATGTTTATTTATTTATTTATTTATTTATTTATTTATTTATTTATTATATATAAGTACACTGTAGCTGTCTTCAGTCACTCCAGTAGAGGGTGTCAGATTCTGGAGAATCTAAATCCTCTTATGATCTGAATATGATGTACATAAACACAGCCTCACATAAACTTCTAAATATTTAAAGAAGTGTGGGGCCACTGAAAGGGCTCAACAATTAACCGAATTGTCTCCTCTTCCAGAGAACCTTGGATCAACTACCAGCACTATATGGTGACCCATCTCCAGTTCCCGGGGATCAGATAGACAGACAGACAGACAGACAGAGATATGGATGGCAGGCCTGCCTGGTCTTTCTTTCTTTCTTATACTTTTTAAAAAATGTTTATTTATTTATTTATTTATTTATTTATTTATTTATTTATCTATTCATTTATTAGATATAAGTACACTGTAGCTGTCTTCAGACACTCCAGAAGAGGGTGTCAGATTCTGGAGAATCTAAATCCCTCTTATGGTCTGCATATGATGTACATAAACACAGCCTCACATATACCTCTAAATATTTAAAGATGGGTGGCGCCACTGAAAGGGCTCAACAATTAACAGCATTGTCTCCTCTTCCAGAGTACCTGGGATCAACTACAAGCAACTATATGGTGGCCCATGTCCAGTTCCAGGGGATCAGACAGACAGACATACAGACAGTGATAAGGATGGCAGGCCTGCCTGGTCTTTCTTTCTTTCTTATCCTTTTTAAAAAAATGTTTATTTATATATTTATTTATGTATTTATTAGATATAAGTACACTGTAGCTGTCTTCAGACACTCCAGAAGAGGGTGTCAGATTCTGGAGAATCTAAATCCCTCTTATGGTCTGCATATGATGTACATAAACACAGCCTCATATATACTTCTAAAAATTTAAAGATGTGTGGGGCCACTAAGAGGGCTCAACAATTAACAGCATTGTCTCCTCTTTCAGAGAACCTGGGATAAACTACCAGCACCTTATGGTGGCCCATCTCCAGTTCCAGTGGATCAGACAGACAGACAGACAGAGAGACAGAGATAAGGATGGCAGGCCTGTCTGGTCTTTCTTTATTTCTTATACTTTTTAAAAAATGTTTATTTATTTATTTATTTATGTATTTATTAGATATAAGTACACTGTAGCTGTCTTCAGACAATCCAGAAGAGGGTGTCAGATTCTGGAGAATCTAAATCCCTCTTATGGTCTGCATATGATGTACATAAACACAGCCTCACATATACTTCTAAATATTTAAAGATGGGTAGGGCCACTGATAGGGCTCAACAATTAACAGCATTGTCTCCTCTTCCAGAGAACCTGGGATCAACTACCAGCAACTTTATGGTAGCCCAACTCCAGTTCCAGGGGATCAGCCAGACAGACAAACAGACAGAGATAAGGATGGCAGGCCAGCCTGGTCTTACTTTCTTTCTTACCCTTTTTAAAAAATGTTTATTTATTTATTTATTTATTTATGTATTTATTTATTTATTTATTATATATAAGTACACTGTATCTGTCTTCAGTCACTCCAGTAGAGGGTGTCAGATTCTGGAGAATCAAAATCCTCTTATAATCTGAATATGATGTACATAAACACAGCCTCACATAAACTTCTAAATATTTAAAAGTGTGGGGCCACTGAAAGGGCTCAACAATTAACTGAATTGTCTCCTCTTCCAGAGAACCTTGGATCAACTACCAGCACTATATGGTGTCCCATCTCCAGTTCCCGGGGATCAGATAGACAGACAGACAGACAGACAGAGATATGGATGGCAGGCCTGCCTGGTCTTTCTTTCTTTCTTATACTTTTTAAAAAATGTTTATTTATTTATTTCTTTATTTATCTATTTATTTATTAGATATAAATACACTGTAGCTGTCTTCAGACACTCTAGAAGAGGGTGTCAGATTCTGGAGAATCTAAATCCCTCTTATGGTCTGCATATGATGTACATAAACACAGCCTCACATATACCTCTAAATATTTAAAGATGGGTGGCGCCACTGAAAGGGCTCAACAATTAACAGCATTGTGTCCTCTTCCAGAGTACCTGGGATCAACTACCAGCAACTATATGGTGGCCCATCTCCAGTTCCAGGGGATCAGACAGACAGACATACAGACAGTGATAAGGATGGCAGGCCTGCCTGGTCTTTCTTTCTTTCTTATCCTTTTAAAAAAAATGTTTATTTATATATATATTTATGTATTAATTTGATATAAGTACACTGTAGCTGTCTTCAGACACTCCAGAAGAGGGTGTCAGATTCTGGAGAATCTAAATCCCTCTTATTGTCTGCATATGATGTACATAAACACAGCCTCACATATACTTCTAAAAATTTAAAGATGTGTGGGGCCACTGAGAGGGCTCAACAATTAACAGCATTTTCTCCTCTTTCAGAGAACCTGGGATAAACTACCAGCACCTTATGGTGGCCCATCTCCAGTTCCAGTGGATCAGACAGACAGACAGACAGAGAGACAGAGATAAGGATGGCAGGCCTGCCTGGTCTTTCTTTATTTCTTATACTTTTTAAAAAATGTTTATTTATTTATTTATTTATTTATGTATTTATTAGATATAAGTACACTGTAGCTGTCTTCAGACACTCCAGAAGAGGGTGTCAGATTCTGGAGAATCTAAATCCCTCTTATGGTCTGCATATGATGTACATAAACACAGCCTCACATATACTTCTAAATATTTAAAGATGGGTAGGGCCACTGATCGGGCTCAACAATTAACAGCATTGTCTCCTCGTCCAGAGAACCAGGGATCAACTACCAGCAACTTTATGGTAGCCCAACTCCAGTTCCAGGGGATCAGACAGACAGACAGACAGACAGAGATAAGGATGGCAGGCCAGCCTGGTCTTACTTTCTTTCTTATCCTTTTTAAAAAATGTTTATTTATTTATTTATTTATTTATTTATTTATTTATTATATATAAATACACTGTATCTGTCTTCAGTCACTCCAGTAGAGGGTGTCAGATTCTGGAGAATCTAAATCCTCTTATAATCTGAATATGATGTACATAAACACAGCCTCACATAAACTTCTAAATATTTAAAGAAGTGTGGGGCCACTGAAAGGGCTCAACAATTAACCGAATTGTCTCCTCTTCCAGAGAACCTTGGATCAACTACCAGCACTATATGGTGGCCCATCTCCAGTTCCTGGGGATCAGATAGACAGACAGACAGACAGACAGACAGAGATATGGATGGCAGGCCTGCCTGGTCTTTCTTTCTTTCTTATACTTTTTAAAAAATGTTTATTTATTTATTTATTTATTTATTTATTTATTTATCTTTTATTTATTAGATATAAGTACACTGTAGCTGTCTTCAGACACTCCAGAAGAGGGTGTCAGGTTCTGGAGAATCTAAATCCCTCTTATGGTCTGCATATGATGTACATAAACACAGCCTCACATATACCTCTAAATATTTAAAGATGGGTGGCGCCACTGAAAGGGCTCAACAATTAACAGCATTGTGTCCTCTTCCAGAGTACCTGGGATCAACTACCAGCAACTATATGGTGGCCCATCTCCAGTTCCAGGGGATCAGACAGACAGACATACAGACAGTGATAAGGATGGCAGGCCTGCCTGGTCTTTCTTTCTTTCTTATCCTTTTAAAAAAAATGTTTATTTATATATATATTTATGTATTAATTTGATATAAGTACACTGTAGCTGTCTTCAGACACTCCAGAAGAGGGTGTCAGATTCTGGAGAATCTAAATCCCTCTTATTGTCTGCATATGATGTACATAAACACAGCCTCACATATACTTCTAAAAATTTAAAGATGTGTGGGGCCACTGAGAGGGCTCAACAATTAACAGCATTTTCTCCTCTTTCAGAGAACCTGGGATAAACTACCAGCACCTTATGGTGGCCCATCTCCAGTTCCAGTGGATCAGACAGACAGACAGACAGAGAGACAGAGATAAGGATGGCAGGCCTGCCTGGTCTTTCTTTATTTCTTATACTTTTTAAAAAATGTTTATTTATTTATTTATTTATTTATGTATTTATTAGATATAAGTACACTGTAGCTGTCTTCAGACACTCCAGAAGAGGGTGTCAGATTCTGGAGAATCTAAATCCCTCTTATGGTCTGCATATGATGTACATAAACACAGCCTCACATATACCTCTAAATATTTAAAGATGGGTGGCGCCACTGAAAGGGCTCAACAATTAACAGCATTGTCTCCTCTTCCAGAGTACCTGGGATCAACTACCAGCAACTATATGGTGGCCCATCTCCAGTTCCAGGGGATCAGACAGACAGACATACAGACAGTGATAAGGATGGCAGGACTGCCTGGTCTTTCTTTCTTTCTAATCCTTCTTAAAAAATGTTTATTTATTTATTTATTTATTTATTTATTTATTTATTTATTATATATAAGTACACTGTAGCTGTCTTCAGTCACTCCAGTAGAGGGTGTCAGATTCTGGAGAATCTAAATCATCTTATAATCTGAATATGATGTACATAAACACAGCCTCACATAAACTTCTAAATATTTAAAGAAGTGTGGGGCCACTGAAAGGGCTCAACAATTAACCGAATTGTCTCCTCTTCCAGAGAACCTTGGATCAACTACCAGCACTATATGGTGGCCCATCTCCAGTTCCCGGGGATCAGATAGACAGACAGACAGACAGACAGACAGAGATATGGATGGCAGGCCTGCCTGGTCTTTCTTTCTTTCTTATACTTTTTAAAAAATGTTTATTTATATATTTATTTATTTATCTATTTATTTATTAGATATAAGTACACTGTAGCTGTCTTCAGACACCCCAGAAGAGGGTGTCAGGTTCTGGAGAATCTAAATCCCTCTTATGTTCTGCATATGATGTACATAAACACAGCCTCACATATACCTCTAAATATTTAAAGATGGGTGGCGCCACTGAAAGGGCTCAACAATTAACAGCATTGTCTCCTCTTCCAGAGTACCTGGGATCAACTACCAGCAACTATATGGTGGCCCATCTCCAGTTCCAGGGGATCAGACAGACAGACATACAGACAGTGATAAGGATGGCAGGCCTGCCTGGTCTTTCTTTCTTTCTTATCCTTTTTAAAAAATGTTTATTTATTTATTTATTTATTTATTTATTTATTTATTTATTACATATAAGTACACTGTAGCTGTCTTCAGTCACTCCAGTAGAGGGTGTCAGATTCTGGAGAATCTAAATCATCTTATAATCTGAATATGATGTACATAAACACAGCCTCACATAAACTACTAAATATTTAAAGAAGTGTGGGGCCACTGAAAGGGCTCAACAATTAACCGAATTGTCTCCTCTTCCAGAGAACCTTGGATCAACTACCAGCACTATATGGTGACCCATCTCCAGTTCCCGGGGATCAGATAGACAGACAGACAGACAGACAGAGATATGGATGGCAGGCCTGCCTGGTCTTTCTTTCTTTCTTATACTTTTTAAAAAATGTTTATTTATTTATTTATTTATTTATCTATTTATTTATTAGATATAAGTACACTGTAGCTGTCTTCAGACACTCCAGAAGAGGGTGTCAGATTCTGGAGAATCTAAATCCCTCTTATGGTCTGCATATGATGTACATAAACACAGCCTCACATATACCTCTAAATATTTAAAGATAGGTGGCGCCACTGAAAGGGCTCAACAATTAACAGCATTGTGTCCTCTTCCAGAGTACCTGGGATCAACTACCAGCAACTATATGGTGGCCCATCTCCAGTTCCAGGGGATCAGACAGACAGACATACAGACAGTGATAAGGATGGCAGGCCTGCCTGATCTTTCTTTCTTTCTTATCCTTTTTAAAAAAATGTTTATTTATATATTTATTTATGTATTTTAGATATAAGTACACTGTAGCTGTCTTCAGACACTCCAGAAGAGGGTGTCAGATTCTGGAGAATCTAAATCCCTCTTATGGTCTGCATATGATGTACATAAACACAGCCTCACATATACTTCTAAAAATTTAAAGATGTGTGGGGCCACTGAGAGGGCTCAACAATTAACAGCATTGTCTCCTCTTTCAGAGAACCTGGGATAAACTACCAGCACCTTATGGTGGCCCATCTCCAGTTCCAGTGGATCAGACAGACAGACAGACAGAGAGACAGAGATAAGGATGGCAGGCCTGCCTGGTCTTTCTTTATTTCTTATACTTTTAAAAAAAATTATTATTTATTTATTTATTTATTTATTTATTTATGTATTTATTAGATATAAGTACACTGTAGCTGTCTTCAGACAATCCAGAAGAGGGTGTCAGATTCTGGAGAATCTAAATCCCTCTTATGGTCTGCATATGATGTACATAAACACAGCCTCACATATACTTCTAAATATTTAAAGATGGGTAGGGCCACTGATAGGGCTCAACAATTAACAGCATTGTCTCCTCTTCCAGAGAACCTGGGATCAACTACCAGCAACTTTATGGTAGCCCAACTCCAGTTCCAGGGGATCAGACAGATAGACAGACAGACAGAGATAAGGATGGCAGGCCAACCTGGTCTTACTTTCTTTCTTATCCTTTTTAAAAAATGTTTATTTATTTATTTATTTATTTATTTATTTATTTATTATATATAAGTACACTGTATCTGTCTTCAGTCACTCCAGTAGAGGGTGTCAGATTCTGGAGAATCTAAATCCTCTTATAATCTGAATATGATATACATAAACACAGCCTCACATAAACTTCTAAATATTTGAAGAAGTGTGGGGCCACAGAAAGGGCTCAACAATTAACCGAATTGTCTCCTCTTCCAGAGAACCTTGGATCAACTACCAGCACTATATGGTGGCCCATCTCCAGTTCCCGGGGATCAGATAGACAGAGAGACAGACAGACAGAGATATGGATGGCAGGCCTGCCTGGTCTTTCTTTCTTTCTTATACTTTTTAAAAAATGTTTAATTATTTATTTATTTATTTATCTATTTATTTATTAGATATAAGTACACTGTAGCTGTCTTCAGACACTCCAGAAGAGGGTGTCAGGTTCTGGAGAATCTAAATCCCTCTTATGGTCTGCATATGATGTACATAAACACAGCCTCACATATACCTCTAAATATTTAAAGATGGGTGGCGCCACTGAAAGGGCTCAACAATTAACAGCATTGTGTCCTCTTCCAGAGTACCTGGGATCAACTACCAGCAACTATATGGTGGCCCATCTCCAGTTCCAGGGGATCAGACAGACAGACAGACAGACAGTGATAAGGATGGCAGGCCTGCCTGGTCTTTCTTTCTTTCTTATCCTTTTTAAAAAATGTTTATTTATTTATTTATTTATTTATTTATTTATTTATTTATTATATATAAGTACACTGTAGCTGTCTTCAGTCACTCCAGTAGAGGGTGTCAGATTCTGGAGAATCTAAATCCTCTTATAATCTGAATATGATGTACATAAACACAGCCTCACATAAACTTCTAAATATTTAAAGAAGTGTGGGGCCACTGAAAGGGCTCAACAATTAACCGAATTGTCTCCTCTTCCAGAGAACCTTGGATCAACTACCAGCACTATATGGTGGCCCATCTCCAGTTCCTGGGGATCAGATAGACAGACAGACAGACAGACAGACAGAGATATGGATGGCAGGCCTGCCTGGTCTTTCTTTCTTTCTTATACTTTTTAAAAAATGTTTATTTATTTATTTATTTATTTATTTATTTATTTATCTTTTATTTATTAGATATAAGTACACTGTAGCTGTCTTCAGACACTCCAGAAGAGGGTGTCAGGTTCTGGAGGATCTAAATCCCTCTTATGGTCTGCATATGATGTACATAAACACAGCCTCACATATACCTCTAAATATTTAAAGATGGGTGGCGCCACTGAAAGGGCTCAACAATTAACAGCATTGTCTCCTCTTCCAGAGTACCTGGGATCAACTACCAGCAACTATATGGTGGCCCATCTCCAGTTCCAGGGGATCAGACAGACAGACATACAGACAGTGATAAGGATGGCAGGCCTGCCTGGTCTTCTTTCTTTCTTATCCTTTTTAAAAAATGTTTATTTATTTATTTATTTATTTATTTATTTATTTATTTATTTATTTATTATATATAAGTACACTGTAGCTGTCTTCAGTCACTCCAGTAGAGGGTGTCAGATTCTGGAGAATCTAAATCCTCTTATAATCTGAATATGATGTACATAAACACAGCCACACATAAACTTCTAAATATTTAAAGAAGTGTGGGGCCACTGAAAGGGCTCAACAATTAACCGAATTGTCTCCTCTTCCAGAGAACCTTGGATCAACTACCAGCACTATATGGTGGCCCATCTCCAGTTCCCGGGGATCAGATAGACAGACAGACAGACAGACAGAGATATGGATGGCAGGCCTGCCTGGTCTTTCTTTCTTTCTTATACTTTTTAAAAAATGTTTATTTATTTATTTATTTATTTATTTATTTATTTATTTATCTATTTATTTATTAGATATAAGTACACTGTAGCTGTCTTCAGACACTCCAGAAGAGGGTGTCAGATTCTGGAGAATCTAAATCCCTCTTATGGTCTGCATATGATGTACATAAACACAGCCTCACATATACCTCTAAATATTTAAAGATGGGTGGCGCCACTGAAAGGGCTCAACAATTAACAGCATTGTCTCCTCTTCCAGAGTACCTGGGATCAACTACCAGCAACTATATGGTGGCCCATCTCCAGTTCCAGGGGATCAGACAGACAGACATACAGACAGTGATAAGGATGGCAGGCCTGCCTTGTCTTTCTTTCTTTCTTATCCTTTTAAAAAAATGTTTATTTATTTATTTATTTATTTATTTATTTATTTATTTATTACATATAAGTACACTGTAGCTGTCTTCAGTCACTCCAGTAGAGGGTGTCAGATTCTGGAGAATCTAAATCATCTTATAATCTGAATATGATGTACATAAACACAGCCTCACATAAACTTCTAAATATTTAAAGAAGTGTGGGGACACTGAAAGGGCTCAACAATTAACCGAATTGTCTCCTCTTCCAGAGAACCTTGGATCAACTACCAGCATTATATGGTGGCCCATCTCCAGTTCCCGGGGATCAGATAGACAGACAGACAGACAGACAGACAGAGATATGGATGGCAGGCCTGCCTGGTCTTTCTTTCTTTCTTATACTTTTTAAAAAATGTTTATTTATTTATTTATTTATTTATCTATTTATTTATTAGATATAAGTACACTGTAGCTGTCTTCAGACACTCCAGAAGAGGGTGTCAGATTCTGGAGAATCTAAATCCCTCTTATGGTCTGCATATGATGTACATAAACACAGCCTCACATATACCTCTAAATATTTAAAGATGGGTGGCGCCACTGAAAGGGCTCAACAATTAACAGCATTGTGTCCTCTTCCAGAGTACCTGGGATCAACTACCAGCAACTATATGGTGGCCCATCTCCAGTTCCAGGGGATCAGACAGACAGACATACAGACAGTGATAAGGATGGCAGGCCTGCCTGGTCTTTCTTTCTTTCTTATCCTTTTTAAAAAAATGTTTATTCATATATTTATTTATGTATTTTAGATATAAGTACACTGTAGCTGTCTTCAGACACTCCAGAAGAGGGTGTCAGATTCTGGAGAATCTAAATCCCTCTTATGGTCTGCATATGATGTACATAAACAGAGCCTCACATATACTTCTAAAAATTTAAAGATGTGTGGGGCCACTGAGAGGGCTCAACAATTAACAGCATTGTCTCCTCTTTCAGAGAACCTGGGATAAACTACCAGCACCTTATGGTGGCCCATCTCCAGTTCCAGTGGATCAGACAGACAGACAGACAGAGAGACAGAGATAAGGATGGCAGGCCTGCCTGGTCTTTCTTTATTTCTTATACTTTTAAAAAAAAATGTTTATTTATTTATTTATTTATTTATTTATTTATTTATTTATGTATTTATTAGATATAAGTACACTGTAGCTGTCTTCAGACAATCCAGAAGAGGGTGTCAGATTCGGGAGAATCTAAATCCCTCTTATGGTCTGCATATGATGTACATAAACACAGCCTCACATATACTTCTAAATATTTAAAGATGGGTAGGGCCACTGATAGGGCTCAACAATTAACAGCATTGTCTCCTCTTCCAGAGAACCTGGGATCAACTACCAGCAACTTTATGGTAGCCCAACTCCAGTTCCAGGGGATCAGACAGACAGACAGACAGACAGAGATAAGGATGGCAGGCCAGCCTGGTCTTACTTTCTTTCTTATTCTTTTTAAAAAATTTTTATTTATTTATTTATTTATTTATTTATTTATTTATTTATTTATTTATTATATATAAGTACACTGTATCTGTCTTCAGTCACTCCAGTAGAGGGTGACAGATTCTGGAGAATCTAAATCCTCTTATAATCTGAATATGATGTACATAAACACAGCCTCACATAAACTTCTAAATATTTAAAGAAGTGTGGGGCCACTGAAAGGGCTCAACAATTAACCGAATTGTCTCCTCTTCCAGAGAACCTTGGATCAACTACCAGCACTATATGGTGGCCCATCTCCAGTTCCCGGGGATCAGATAGACAGAGAGACAGACAGACAGAGATATGGATGGCAGGCCTGCCTGGTCTTTCTTTCTTTCTTATACTTTTTAAAAAATGTTTAATTAATTATTTATTTATTTATCTATTTATTTATTAGATATAAGTACACTGTAGCTGTCTTCAGACACTCCAGAAGAGGGTGTCAGGTTCTGGAGAATCTAAATCCCTCTTATGGTCTGCATATGATGTACATAAACACAGCCTCACATATACCTCTAAATATTTAAAGATGGGTGGCGCCACTGAAAGGGCTCAACAATTAACAGCATTGTGTCCTCTTCCAGAGTACCTGGGATCAACTACCAGCAACTATATGGTAGCCCATCTCCAGTTCCAGGGGATCAGACAGACAGACAGACAGACAGTGATAAGGATGGCAGGCCTGCCTGGTCTTTCTTTCTTTCTTATCCTTTTTAAAAAATGTTTATTTATTTATTTATTTATTTATTTATTTATTATATATAAGTACACTGTAGCTGTCTTCAGTCACTCCAGTAGAGGGTGTCAGATTCTGGAGAATCTAAATCCTCTTATAATCTGAATATGATGTACATAAACACAGCCTCACATAAACTTCTAAATATTTAAAGAAGTGTGGGGCCACTGAAAGGGCTCAACAATTAACCGAATTGTCTCCTCTTCCAGAGAACCTTGGATCAACTACCAGCACTATATGGTGGCCCATCTCCAGTTCCCGGGGATCAGATAGACAGACAGACAGACAGACAGACAGAGATATGGATGGCAGGCCTGCCTGGTCTTTCTTTCTTTCTTATACTTTTTAAAAATGTTTATTTATTTATTTATTTATTTATTTATTTATTTATTTATCTATTTATTTATTAGATATAAATACACTGTAGCTGTCTTCTGACACTCCAGAAGAGGGTGTCAGATTCTGGAGAATCTAAATCCCTCTTATGGTCTGCATATGATGTACATAAACACAGCCTCACATATACCTCTAAATATTTAAAGATGGGTGGCGCCACTGAAAGGGCTCAACAATTAACAGCATTGTCTCCTCTTCCAGAGTACATGGGATCAACTACCAGCAACTATATGGTGGCCCATCTCCAGTTCCAGGGGATCAGACAGACAGACATACAGACAGTGATAAGGATGGCAGGCCTGCCTGGTCTTCTTTCTTTCTTATCCTTTTTAAAAAATGTTTATTTATTTATTTATTTATTTATTTATTTATTTATTTATTATATATAAGTACACTGTAGCTGTCTTCAGTCACTCCAGTAGAGGGTGTCAGATTCTGGAGAATCTAAATCCTCTTATAATCTGAATATGATGTACATAAACACAGCCACACATAAACTTCTAAATATTTAAAGAAGTGTGGGGCCACTGAAAGGGCTCAACAATTAACCGAATTGTCTCCTCTTCCAGAGAACCTTGGATCAACTACCAGCATTATATGGTGGCCCATCTCCAGTTCCCGGGGATCAGATAGACAGACAGACCGACAGACAGAGATATGGATGGCAGGCCTGCCTGGTCTTTCTTTCTTTCTTATACTTTTTAAAAAATGTTTATTTATTTATTTATTTATTTATTTATTTATTTATCTATTTATTTATTAGATATAAGTACACTGTAGCTGTCTTCAGACACTCCAGAAGAGGGTGTCAGATTCTGGAGAATCTAAATCCCTCTTATGGTCTGCATATGATGTACATAAACACAGCCTCACATATACCTCTAAATATTTAAAGATGGGTGGCGCCACTGAAAGGGCTCAACAATTAACAGCATTGTGTCCTCTTCCAGAGTACCTGGGATCAACTACCAGCAACTATATGGTGGCCCATCTCCAGTTCCAGGGGATCAGACAGACAGACATACAGACAGTGATAAGGATGGCAGGCCTGCCTGGTCTTTCTTTCTTTCTTATCCTTTTTAAAAAAATGTTTATTCATATATTTATTTATGTATTTTAGATATAAGTACACTGTAGCTGTCTTCAGACACTCCAGAAGAGGGTGTCAGATTCTGGAGAATCTAAATCCCTCTTATGGTCTGCATATGATGTACATAAACAGAGCCTCACATATACTTCTAAAAATTTAAAGATGTGTGGGGCCACTGAGAGGGCTCAACAATTAACAGCATTGTCTCCTCTTTCAGAGAACCTGGGATAAACTACCAGCACCTTATGGTGGCCCATCTCCAGTTCCAGTGGATCAGACAGACAGACAGACAGAGAGACAGAGATAAGGATGGCAGGCCTGCCTGGTCTTTCTTTATTTCTTATACTTTTTAAAAAAAATGTTTATTTATTTATTTATTTATTTATTTATTTATTTATTTATTTATGTATTTATTAGATATAAGTACACTGTAGCTGTCTTCAGACAATCCAGAAGAGGGTGTCAGATTCGGGAGAATCTAAATCCCTCTTATGGTCTGCATATGATGTACATAAACACAGCCTCACATATACTTCTAAATATTTAAAGATGGGTAGGGCCACTGATAGGGCTCAACAATTAACAGCATTGTCTCCTCTTCCAGAGAACCTGGGATCAACTACCAGCAACTTTATGGTAGCCCAACTCCAGTTCCAGGGGATCAGACAGACAGACAGACAGACAGAGATAAGGATGGCAGGCCAGCCTGGTCTTACTTTCTTTCTTATTCTTTTTAAAAAATTTTTATTTATTTATTTATTTATTTATTTATTTATTTATTTATTTATTTATTATATATAAGTACACTGTATCTGTCTTCAGTCACTCCAGTAGAGGGTGACAGATTCTGGAGAATCTAAATCCTCTTATAATCTGAATATGATGTACATAAACACAGCCTCACATAAACTTCTAAATATTTAAAGAAGTGTGGGGCCACTGAAAGGGCTCAACAATTAACCGAATTGTCTCCTCTTCCAGAGAACCTTGGATCAACTACCAGCACTATATGGTGGCCCATCTCCAGTTCCCGGGGATCAGATAGACAGAGAGACAGACAGACAGAGATATGGATGGCAGGCCTGCCTGGTCTTTCTTTCTTTCTTATACTTTTTAAAAAATGTTTAATTAATTATTTATTTATTTATCTATTTATTTATTAGATATAAGTACACTGTAGCTGTCTTCAGACACTCCAGAAGAGGGTGTCAGGTTCTGGAGAATCTAAATCCCTCTTATGGTCTGCATATGATGTACATAAACACAGCCTCACATATACCTCTAAATATTTAAAGATGGGTGGCGCCACTGAAAGGGCTCAACAATTAACAGCATTGTGTCCTCTTCCAGAGTACCTGGGATCAACTACCAGCAACTATATGGTAGCCCATCTCCAGTTCCAGGGGATCAGACAGACAGACAGACAGACAGTGATAAGGATGGCAGGCCTGCCTGGTCTTTCTTTCTTTCTTATCCTTTTTAAAAAATGTTTATTTATTTATTTATTTATTTATTTATTATATATAAGTACACTGTAGCTGTCTTCAGTCACTCCAGTAGAGGGTGTCAGATTCTGGAGAATCTAAATCCTCTTATAATCTGAATATGATGTACATAAACACAGCCTCACATAAACTTCTAAATATTTAAAGAAGTGTGGGGCCACTGAAAGGGCTCAACAATTAACCGAATTGTCTCCTCTTCCAGAGAACCTTGGATCAACTACCAGCATTATATGGTGGCCCATCTCCAGTTCCCGGGGATCAGATAGACAGACAGACAGACAGACAGACAGAGATATGGATGGCAGGCCTGCCTGGTCTTTCTTTCTTTCTTATACTTTTTAAAAATGTTTATTTATTTATTTATTTATTTATTTATTTATTTATTTATTTATCTATTTATTTATTAGATATAAATACACTGTAGCTGTCTTCTGACACTCCAGAAGAGGGTGTCAGATTCTGGAGAATCTAAATCCCTCTTATGGTCTGCATATGATGTACATAAACACAGCCTCACATATACCTCTAAATATTTAAAGATGGGTGGCGCCACTGAAAGGGCTCAACAATTAACAGCATTGTCTCCTCTTCCAGAGTACATGGGATCAACTACCAGCAACTATATGGTGGCCCATCTCCAGTTCCAGGGGATCAGACAGACAGACATACAGACAGTGATAAGGATGGCAGGCCTGCCTGGTCTTCTTTCTTTCTTATCCTTTTTAAAAAATGTTTATTTATTTATTTATTTATTTATTTATTTATTTATTTATTTATTTATTATATATAAGTACACTGTAGCTGTCTTCAGTCACTCCAGTAGAGGGTGTCAGATTCTGGAGAATCTAAATCCTCTTATAATCTGAATATGATGTACATAAACACAGCCACACATAAACTTCTAAATATTTAAAGAAGTGTGGGGCCACTGAAAGGGCTCAACAATTAACCGAATTGTCTCCTCTTCCAGAGAACCTTGGATCAACTACCAGCACTATATGGTGGCCCATCTCCAGTTCCCGGGGATCAGATAGACAGACAGACCGACAGACAGAGATATGGATGGCAGGCCTGCCTGGTCTTTCTTTCTTTCTTATACTTTTTAAAAAATGTTTATTTATTTATTTATTTATTTATTTATTTATTTATTTATCTATTTATTTATTAGATATAAGTACACTGTAGCTGTCTTCAGACACTCCAGAAGAGGGTGTCAGATTCTGGAGAATCTAAATCCCTCTTATGGTCTGCATATGATGTACATAAACACAGCCTCACATATACCTGTAAATATTTAAAGATGGGTGGCGCCACTGAAAGGGCTCAACAATTAACAGCATTGTCTCCTCTTACAGAGTACCTGGGATCAACTACCAGCAACTATATGGTGGCCCATCTCCAGTTCCAGGGGATCAGACAGACAGACATACAGACAGTGATAAGGATGGCAGGCCTGCCTGGTCTTTCTTTCTTTCTTATCCTTTTAAAAAAATGTTTATTTATTTATTTATTTATTTATTTATTTATTTATTACATATAAGTACACTGTAGCTGTCTTCAGTCACTCCAGTAGAGGGTGTGAGATTCTGGAGAATCTAAATCATCTTATAATCTGAATATGATGTACATAAACACAGCCTCATATAAACTTCTAAATATTTAAAGAAGTGTGGGGCCACTGAAAGGGCTCAACAATTAACCGAATTGTCTCCTCTTCCAGAGAACCTTGGATCAACTACCAGCATTATATGGTGGCCCATCTCCAGTTCCCGGGGATCAGATAGACAGACAGACAGACAGACAGACAGAGATATGGATGGCAGGCCTGCCTGGTCTTTCTTTCTTTCTTATACTTTTTAAAAAATGTTTATTTATTTATTTATTTATTTATTTATTTATTTATTTATCTATTTATTTATTAGATATAAGTACACTGTAGCTGTCTTCAGACACTCCAGAAGAGGGTGTCAGATTCTGGAGAATCTAAATCCCTCTTATGGTCTGCATATGATGTACATAAACACAGCCTCACATATACCTCTAAATATTTAAAGATGGGTGGCGCCACTGAAAGGGCTCAACAATTAACAGCATTGTCTCCTCTTCCAGAGTACCTGGGATCAACTACCAGCAACTATATGGTGGCCCATCTCCAGTTCCAGGGGATCAGACAGACAGACATACAGACAGTGATAAGGATGGCAGGCCTGCCTGGTCTTTCTTTCTTTCTTATCCTTTTTAAAAAAATGTTTATTTCTATTTATTTATGTATTTATTAGATATAAGTACACTGTAGCCGTCTTCAGACACTCCAGAAGAGGGTGTCAGATTCTAGAGAATCTAAATCCCTCTTATGGTCTGAATATGATGTACATAAACACAGCCTCACATATACTTCTAAAAATTATAAATAGGTGGGGCCACTGAAAGGACTCAACAATTAACAGCATTGTTTCCTCTTCCAGAGAACCTGGGATCAACTACCAGCACCTAAAATGTGGCCCATCTCCAGTTCCAGGGGATCAGACAGACAGACATACAGACAGTGATAAGGATGGCAGGCCTGCCTGGTCTTTCTTTCTTTATTATCCTTTTTAAAAAAATGTTTATTTATATATTTATTTATGTATTTATTAGATATATGTACACTGTAGCTGTCTTCAGACACTCCAGAAGAGGGTGTCAGATTCTGGAGAATCTAAATCCCTCTTATGGTCTGCATATTTGGTACATAAACACAGCCTTGCATATACTTCTAAAAATTTAAAGATGTGTGGGGCCACTGAGAGGGCTCAACAATTAACAGCATTTTCTCCTCTTTCAGAGAACCTGGGATAAACTACCAGCACCTTATGGTGGCCCATCTCCAGTTCCAGTGGATCAGACAGACAGACAGACAGAGAGACAGAGATAAGGATGGCAGGCCAGCCTGGTCTTACTTTCTTTCTTATCCTTTTTAAAAAATGTTTATTTATTTATTTATTTATTTATTTATCTATTTATTTATTAGATATAAATACACTGTAGCTGTCTTCACACACTCCAGAAGAGGGTGTCAGATTCTGGAGAATCTAAATACCTCTTATGGTCTGCATATGATGTAAATAAACACAGCCTCACATATACCTCTAAATATTTAAAGATGGTTGGCGCCACTGAAAGGGCTCAACAATTAACAGCATTGTCTCCTCTTCCAGAGTACCTGGGATCAACTACCAGCAACTATATGGTGGCCCATCTCCAGTTCCAGGGGATCAGACAGACAGACATACAGACAGTGATAAGGATGGCAGGCCTGCCTGGTCTTTCTTTCTTTCTAATCCTTTTTAAAAAATGTTTATTTATTTATTTATTTATTTATTTATTTATTTATTTATTTATTATATATAAGTACACTGTAGCTGTCTTCAGTCACTCCAGTAGAGGGTGTCAGATTCTGGAGAATCTAAATCCTCTTATAATCTGAATATGATGTACATAAACACAGCCACACATAAACTTCTAAATATTTAAAGAAGTGTGGGGCCACTGAAAGGGCTCAACAATTAACCGAATTGTCTCCTCTTCCAGAGAACCTTGGATCAACTACCAGCACTATATGGTGGCCCATCTCCAGTTCCCGGGGATCAGATAGACAGACAGACAGACAGACAGACAGAGATATGGATGGCAGGCCTGCCTGGTCTTTCTTTCTTTCTTATACTTTTTAAAAAATGTTTATTTATTCATTTATTTATTTATCTATTTATTTATTAGATATAAGTACACTGTAGCTGTCTTCAGACACTCCAGAAGAGGGTGTCAGATTCTGGAGAATCTAAATCCCTCTTATGGTCTGCATATGATGTACATAAACACAGCCTCACATATACCTCTAAATATTTAAAGATGGGTGGCGCCACTGAAAGGGCTCAACAATTAACAGCATTGTCTCCTCTTCCAGAGTACCTGGGATCAACTACCAGCAACTATATGGTGGCCCATCTCCAGTTCCAGGGGATCAGACAGACAGACATACAGACAGTGATAAGGATGGTAGGCCTGCCTGGTCTTTCTTTCTTTCTTATCCTTTTTAAAAAATGTTTATTTATTTATTTATTTATTTATTTATTATATATAAGTACACTGTAGCTGTCTTCAGTCACTCCAGTAGAGGGTGTCAGATTCTGGAGAATCTAAATCATCTTATAATCTGAATATGATGTACATAAACACAGCCTCACATAAACTTCTAAATATTTAAAGAAGTGTGGGGCCACTGAAAGGGCTCAACAATTAACCGAATTGTCTCCTCTTCCAGAGAACCTTGGATCAACTACCAGCACTATATGGTGGCCCATCTCCAGTTCCCGGGGATCAGATAGACAGACAGACAGACAGACAGACAGAGATATGGAAGGCAGGCCTGCCTGATCTTTCTTTCTTTCTTATACTTTTTAAAAAATGTTTATTTATTTATTTATTTATTTATTTATCTATTTATTTATTAGATATAAATACACTGTAGCTGTCTTCAGACACTCCAGAAGAGGGTGTCAGATTCTGGAGAATCTAAATCCTTCTTATGGTCTGCATATGATGTACATAAACACAGCCTCACATATACCTCTAAATATTTAAAGATGGGTGGCGCCACTGAAAGGGCTCAACAATTAACAGCATTGTCTCCTCTTCCAGAGTACCTGGGATCAACTACCAGCAATTATATGGTGGCCCATATCCAGTTCCAGGGGATCAGACAGACAGACATACAGACAGTGATTAGGATGGCAGGCCTGCCTGGTCTTTCTTTCTTTCTTATCCTTTTTAAAAAAATGTTTATTTATATATTTATTCATGTATTTATTAGATATAAGTACACTGTATCTGTCTTCAGACACTCCAGAAGAGGGTGTCAGATTCTGGAGAATCTAAATCCCTCTTATGGTCTGCATATGATGTACATAAACACAGCCTCACATATACCTCTAAATATTTAAAGATGGGTGGCGCCACTGAAAGGGCTCAACAATTAACAGCATTGTCTTCTCTTCCAGAGTACCTGGGATCAAGTACCAGCAACTATATGGTGGCCCATCTCCAGTTCCAGGGGATCAGACAGACAGACATACAGACAGTGATAAGGATGGCAGGCCTGCCTGGTCTTTCTTTCTTTCTTATCCTTTTTAAAAAAAATTTTATTTATATATTTATGTATTTATTAGATATAAGTACACTGTTGCTGTCTTCAGACACTCCAGAAGAGGGTGTCAGATTCTGGAGAATCTAAATCCCTCTTCTGGTCTGCATATGATGTAATAAACACAGCCTCACATACACTTCTAAAAATTTAAAGATGAGTAGGGCCACTGATAGGGCTCAACAATTAACAGCATGTCTCCTCTTCCAAAGAACCTGGGATCAACTACCAGCAACTATATGGTAGCCCATCTCCAGTTCCAGGGGATCAGACAGACAGACAGACAGACAGACAGAGATAAAAATGGCAGGCCTGCCTGGTCTTACTTTCTTTCTTATCCTTTTAAAAAATGTTTATTTATTTATATTTATTTATTTATTTATTTATTTATTTATTTATTTATTTATTTATTTATTATATATAAGTACACTGTAGCTGTCTTCAGTCACTCCAGTAGAGGGTGTCAGATTCTGGAGAATCTAAATCCTCTTATAATCTGAATATGATGTACATAAACACAGCCTCACATATACTTCTAAATATTTAAAGAAGTGTGCGGCCACTGAAAGGGCTCAACAATTAAGAGCATTGTCTCCTCTTCCAGAGAACCTTGGATCAACTACCAGCAACTATATGGTGGCCCATCTCCAGTTCCAGGGGATCAGACAGACAGACAGACAGACAGAGATAAGGATGGCAGGCCTGCCTGGTCTTACTGTCTTTCTTATCCTTTTTAAAAAATGTTTATTTATTTATTTATTTATTTATTTATTTATTTATTTATTTATTACATATAAGTACACTGTAGCTGTCTTCAGACACTCCAGTAGAGGGTGTCAGATTCTGGAGAATTTAAATCCTCTTATAATCTGAATATGATGTACATAAACACAGCCTCACATATACTTCTAAATATTTAAAGAAGTGTGCGGCCACTGAAAGGGCTCAACAATTAACAGCATTGTCTCCTCTTCCAGAGAACCTTGGATCAACTACCAGCAACTATATGGTGGCCCATCTCCAGTTCCTGGGGATCAGATAGACAGACAGACAGACAGACAGGCAGAGATATGGATGGCAGGCCTGCCTGGTCTTTCTTTCTTTCTTATCCTTTTTAAAAAATGTTTATTTATTTATTTATTTATGTATTTAGTAGATATAAGTACACTGTAGCTGTTCAGACACTACAGAAGAGGGTGTCAGATTCTGGAGAATCTAAATCCCTCTTATGGTCTGCATATGATGTACATAAACACAGCATCACATATACTTCTAAAAATTTAAAGAAGGGTGGGGCCACTCTAAAAGCTCAACAATTAACAGCATTTTCTCCTCTTCCAGACTACCTGGGATCAACTACCAGCAACTATATGGTGGCCCAGCTCCAGTTCCAGGGGATCAGACAGACAGGCATACAGACACTGCTAAGGATGGCAGGCCTGCCTGGTCTTTCTTTCTTTCTTATCCTTTTTAAAAATATGTTTATTTATATATTTATTTATGTATTTATTAGATATAAGTACACTGTAGCTGTCTTCAGACACTCCAGAAGAGGGTGTCAGATTCTGGAGAATCTAAATCCCTCTTATGGTCTGCATATGATGTACATAAACAAAGCCTCACATATACTTCTAAAAATTTAAAGATGTGTGGGGCCACTGAGAGGGCTCAACAATTAACAGCATTGTCTCCTCTTTCAGAGAACCTGGGATAAACTACCAGCACCTTATGGTGGCCCATCTCCAGTTCCAGTGGATCAGACAGACAGACAAACAGAGAGACAGAGATAAGGATGGCAGGCCTGCCTGGTCTTTATTTATTTCTTATACTTTTTAAAAAATGTTTATTTATTTATTTATTTATTTATTTATTTATTTATTTATTTATTTATTAGATATAAGTACACTGTAGCTGTCTTCAGACACTCCAGTAGAGGGTGTCAGATTCTGGAGAATTTAAATCCTCTTATAATCTGAATATGATGTACATAAACACAGCCTCACATATACTTCTAAATATTTAAAGAAGTGTGCGGCCACTGAAAGGGCTCAACAATTAACAGCATTGTCTCCTCTTCCAGAGAACCTTGGATCAACTACCAGCAACTATATGGTGGCCCATCTCCAGTTCCTGGGGATCAGATAGACAGACAGACAGACAGACAGGCAGAGATATGGATGGCAGGCCTGCCTGGTCTTTCTTTCTTTCTTATCCTTTTTAAAAAATGTTTATTTATTTATTTATTTATGTATTTAGTAGATATAAGTACACTGTAGCTGTTCAGACACTACAGAAGAGGGTGTCAGATTCTGGAGAATCTAAATCCCTCTTATGGTCTGCATATGATGTACATAAACACAGCATCACATATACTTCTAAAAATTTAAAGAAGGGTGGGGCCACTCTAAAAGCTCAACAATTAACAGCATTTTCTCCTCTTCCAGACTACCTGGGATCAACTACCAGCAACTATATGGTGGCCCAGCTCCAGTTCCAGGGGATCAGACAGACAGGCATACAGACACTGCTAAGGATGGCAGGCCTGCCTGGTCTTTCTTTCTTTCTTATCCTTTTTAAAAATATGTTTATTTATATATTTATTTATGTATTTATTAGATATAAGTACACTGTAGCTGTCTTCAGACACTCCAGAAGAGGGTGTCAGATTCTGGAGAATCTAAATCCCTCTTATGGTCTGCATATGATGTACATAAACAAAGCCTCACATATACTTCTAAAAATTTAAAGATGTGTGGGGCCACTGAGAGGGCTCAACAATTAACAGCATTGTCTCCTCTTTCAGAGAACCTGGGATAAACTACCAGCACCTTATGGTGGCCCATCTCCAGTTCCAGTGGATCAGACAGACAGACAGACAGAGAGACAGAGATAAGGATGGCAGGCCTGCCTGGTCTTTATTTATTTCTTATACTTTCTAAAAAATGTTTATTTATTTATTTATTTATTTATTTATTTATTTATTTATTTATTTATTTATTAGATATAAGTACACTGTAGCCGTCTTCAGACACTCCAGAAGAGGGTGTCAGATTCTGGAGAATCTAAATCCCTCTTATCGTTTGAATATGATGTACATAAAAACAGCCTCACATATACTTCTAAAAATTAAAAATGGGTGGGGCCACTGAAAAAGCTCAACAATTAACAGCATTGTCTCCTCTTCCCGAGAACGTGGGATCAACTAATAGCACCTACAAGGTGGCCCATCTCCAGTTCCACGGGATCAGACAGACAGACAGACAGAGATAAGGATGGCAGGCCTGCCTGGTCTTTCTTTCTTTCTTATCTTTTTTAAAAAATATTTATTTATTTATTTATTTATTTATTTATTTATTTATTTATTTATTTATGTATTTCTTAGATATAAGTACACTGTAGCTTTCTTTAGACACTCCAGAGGAGGGTGTCAGATTCTGGAGAATGTAAATCCCTCTTATGGTCTGCATATGATGTACATAAACACAGCCTCACATATACTGAGCTGAGGTGTCACAGGCCAACTGCTGGAATTTC
Organism: Mus caroli; assembly: GCF_978045245.1. Classification (NCBI taxonomy): domain Eukaryota; kingdom Metazoa; phylum Chordata; class Mammalia; order Rodentia; family Muridae; genus Mus; species Mus caroli. Next base: position 105,275 of record NW_028227382.1, on the reverse strand, counting down.
TGAGTACCACCTAGATAGAGAAAAGCTATGCTGTGGTTGCTTAATTTATGTATTTTATTATTTCTATTTGTTGTTTTGTTTTGTTTTATTTGTTTTTAGAGAAGTCCTCAGTCTGTAGCTCTGGCTGACCCAGGACTGCCTACTTGTGTTAATTAGGGTTTCACAGCTGAGAACAGACACCAAGAGCAAGGTAAGGCTTAGAAAACCCTACATTCAGTGGTGGCTCAAGCTCTTAATGAGAGCACTCTGTAGGCAGAGGCAGTCAGTTTCTGAGTTTGAGGCCACCCTGGTGAAAGACAGGGCTAGGGTAGGGGCTAGGGTGAGGAAAGGAAGAAAGAAAGAAAGAAAAGTTTATAATAAAAAGTTTTTATAAAAGTTTTATAAAAAGTGTTAAAGTTTTTAAAAATTAAAAAAAAAATACCAGATCACCATCACACAGCATTGGCTGTCTTCAGGTGTATCCTTTCAGCCTCCAAAACAAAAAACAATGGCTGGCTGTCTTCAGGTGTATCCTATTCTCGAGTCTTATTTCCAACCTTAGAGCTGGGCTGAGCTGCCTCATTATGTAATTGCAAACCTTCCTTGGTTTGTCTTTTCCATTTCTAAGACTAACAGGCCTTTTTCTATTTATTGAATATGCTCATGACTGTCCTTTAGATATAGTAAATATAACTGTTGCTTATAAAACTTGTTTTCTAGGAATTTTTAAAGGGCAATGGCAGAGTTTATTTATAAAAAAATATTTTGCATTTATTTATTTGTGTGAGTGATGAAGCTCAGGTCTTAAAACTCGTCAGGAGGTATGATTACCTCCCCTCTCTCTCAACCCCTCTCTCTCCTCTCTCAATGATTGTGTAAGAATGTTTTGCATGTGTATGCTGTGCCCACAGACTCCAGAACAGAGTATTAGATCCCCTGGAACTGGAGATGGGCCACCATATATAATACTGGTAATTGAGCCCAGGTTCTCTGGAAGAGGAGACAATGCTCTTAATTGTTGAGCCCTCTCTGTAGCCACATCTTTCTTTTTTTTTTTTTTGAGTATATGTGAGGCTGTGTTTATATACATCATATGCAGACAATAAGAATGATTTAGATTCTTCAGAATCTGACACCCTCTTCTGGACTGTCTGAAGATAGCTACAGCATACTTAAATATAATAAATAAATAAATCTTTAAAAAGAAAAGGAAAAGTAAAAAAGAAAGAACAGGCCTGCCATATGCATGTTCATAGAGGAAAATGAAGAGACCCCAATCTAACCTCAGGAGGGTGCTTCCTTCTGGATGGTAGCTCACAGTTTCATCCCAGCAACACAGGCAAATCACTGAGTTCAAGGACAGTAAGGTTCAGGACAGCCAAGGTTAGGAAGGAAAAGGGTCTATGTTGAGAATACAAACCGACAAAACAACAACTAGGAAAAAGAAGTGACAGTGTAACTTGGGGTAGGGTACCAACAAGAGAAAGCTTTCTGTTACCACTTACAAACACCAGTAGCCTTGCACCCTTCTGCCCAGGTCCCTGCCTTCCTTTCTAGGAATTCTAAGGATGCCAGGGGGTGGGGGAATCCAGATTAACTTTTTAAAAACAAAGACTTGGTCTTTGATGTCTATAGGAAGCCCTTCTCAGTGCCTTTAACTACCACTGAACTTTCAGGGCTGTGACTCAACTGTAACAAGGAACAGGGCTAAGAACCTGCAGCCTTTGAAAACAACTATTTTTTTAAAGTGGGGGACACAAATCAGCAGTAGAAGCCCTCAGGTTCAGCCATAATACTTGTTAGGGAAAGAGCCTCAATGTCCGGAGCTGAGGTCTCATGGGTGAACTGCTTCAAGCTCTGAGTATCATTGAAAGAAAGAAAAGATATCATGTGGTTGCTTAATTTATTTATTTTATTATTTCTATTTTTTGTTTTCTTTTGTTTTGTTTTAGAAAAGGCCTCAGTCTGTAGCTATGGCTGACCTAGGACAGACTACATGTGTTAATTAGGGTTTCACAGCTGAGAAACAGAGCATACCTATGTAAGACTTAGAAAACCCAACAGTCAGTGGTGGCTCGAGCTCTTAATGAGAGCACTCTGGAGGCAGAGGCAGTCAGTTTCTGAGTTCGAGGCCAGCCTGGTTAAAGACAGGGATAGGCAGGGCTAGGCAAGGCAGGGCTGGGCTAGGCTAGGCTAGGCAAGGGGCTGGGATAGTCAAGGCAAGGGACTAGGCTAGGCTACTCAAGGGGCTAGGCAAGACAGACAGAGAGAAAGACAGACAAGGATGGCAGGCCTGCCTGGTTTTTCTTTCTTTCTTATCCCTTTTAAAAAATGTTTGTTTATTTATTTATTTATTTATTTATGTATTTATTAGATATACGTACACTGTAGCTGTCTTCAGACACTCCAGAAGAGGGTGTCAGATTCTGGAGAATCTATATCCCTCTTATGGTCTGCATATGATGTACATAAACACAGCCTCACATTTACTTCTAAAAATTTAAAGATGTGTGGGGCCAATGAAATGGATCAACAATTAACAGCATTGTCTCCTCTTATAGAGAACCTGGAATCAACTACCAGCAACTATATGGTGGCCCATCTCCAGTTCCAGGGGATCAGACAGACAGACAGACATACAGACAGAGTTAAGGATGGCAGGCCTACCTGGTCTTTCATTCTTTCTTATCCTTTTAAAAAATGTTTATTAATTTAAGTATGTATTTATTAGATTTAAGTAAACTGTAGCTGTCTTCAAACACTCCCGAAGAGGGTGTCAGTTTCTCGAGAATCTATATCCCTCTTATGGTCTGCATATGATGTACATGAACACAGCCTCAAATATACTTCTAAAAATTTAAAGATGGGTGTGGCCACTGAAAGGGCTCAACAATTAACAGCACTGACTCCTCTTCCAGAGAACCTGGGATCAACTACCAGCAATTATATGGTGGCCCATCTCCAGTTCCAGGGGATCAGACAGACAGACAGACAGACAAGGATGGCAGGCCTGCCTGGTCTCTCTTTCTTTATTATCCTTTTTTAAAAATGTTTATTTGTTTATTTATGAATTTATTAGATATAAGTACACTGTAGCTGTCTTCAGACACTCCAGAAGAGGGTGTCAGATTCTGGAGAATCTAAATCCCTCTTATGGTCTGCATATTCAGTACATAAACACAGCCTCGCATATACTTCTAAAAATTTGAAGATGGGTGGGGCCACTGAAAGGGCTCAACAATTAACAGCATTGTCTCCTCTTCCAGAGAACCTGGGATCAACTACAAGCAACTCTATGGTGGCCCATATCCAGTTCCAGAGGATCACACAGACAAACAGACAGACAGAGATAAGGATGGCAGGCCTGCCTGGTCTTTCTTTCTTTCTTATCGTTTTTAAAAAATGTTTATTTCTTTATTTATGTATTTATTAGATATAAGTACACTGTATCCGTCATAGACACTCCAAAAGACGGTGTCAGATTCTGGAGAATATAAATCCCTCTTTAATGGTCTGAATATGATGTACATAAACACAGCATCACATTTACTTCTAGAAATTTAAAGATGGGTGGGGCCTCTGAAAGGGCTGAACAATTAACAGCATTGTCTCCTCTTCAGAACACCTGGGATCAACTACCAGCAACTATTCGTGGCCCATCTCCAGTTCCCAGGGATCAGATAGACAGAAAGACAGACAGACAGATATGGATGGCAGGCCTGCCTGGTCTTTCTTTCTGTCTTATCCTTTTTAAAAATATTTATTTATTTATTTATTTATTTATGTATTTAGTAGATATAAGTACACTGTAGCTGTTCAGACACTCCAGAAGAGGGTGTCAGATTCTGGAGAATCTAAATCGCTCTTATGGTCTGCATATGATGTACATAAACACAGCCTCACATATACTTCTAAAAATTTAAAGAAGGGTGGGGCCACTCTAAAAGCTCAACAATTAACAGCATTGTCTCCTCTTCCAGAGTACCTGGGATCAACTACCAGCAACTATATGGTAGCCCATCTCCAGTTCCAGGGGATCAGACAGACAGACAGATAGACAGAGATAAGGATGGCAGGCCTGCCTGGGCTTTCTTTCTATCTTATCCTTTTTAAAAAATGTTTATTTATTTATTTATTTATTTATTTATTTATTTATTTATTTATTTATTTATGTTTTTATTATATATAAGTACACTGTAGCTGTCTTCAGACACTCCAGTAGAGGGTGTCAGATTCTGGAGAATCTAAATCCTCTTATAATCTGAATATGATGTACATAAACACAGCCTCACATATACTTCTAAATATTTAAAGAAGTGTGGGGCCACTGAAAGGGCTCAACAATTAAGAGCATTGTCTCCTCTTCCAGAGAACCTTGGATCAACTACCAGCAACTATATGGTGGCCCATCTCCAGTTCCCGGGGATCAGATAGACAGACAGACAGACAGACAGGCAGAGATATGGATGGCAGGCCTGCCTGGTCTTTCTTTCTTTCTTATCCTTTTTAAAAAAATGTTTATTTATTTATTTATTTATTTATTTAGTAGATATAAGTACACTGTAGCTGTTCAGACACTCCAGAAGAGGGTGTCAGATTCTGGAGAATCTAAATCCCTCTTATGGTCTGCATATGATGTACATAAACACAGCCTCACATATACTTCTAAAAATTTAAAGAAGGGTGGGGCCACTCTAAAAGCTCAACAATTAACAGCATTGTCTCCTCTTCCAGAGTACCTGGGATCAACTACCAGCAACTATATGGTGGCCCATCTCCAGTTCCAGGGGATCAGACAGACAGACATACAGACAGTGCTAAGGATGGCAGGCCTGCCTGGTTTTATTTCTTTCTTATCCTTTTTAAAAAAATGTTTATTTATTTATTTATTTATGTATTTAGTATATATAAGTACACTGTAGCTGTTCAGACACTCCAGAAGAGGGTGTCAGATTCTGGAGAATCTAAATCCCTCTTATGGTCTGCATATGATGTACATAAACACAGCCTCACATATACTACTAAAAATTTAACGATGGGTGGGGCCACTGAAAGCGCTCAACAATTAACAGCATTGTCTCCTCTTCCAGAGAACCTGGGATCAACTACCAGCAACTATATGGTGGCCCATCTCCAGTTCCAGGGGATCAGACAGACAGACAGACAGACAGAGATAAGGATGGCAGGCCTGCCTGGTCTTACTTTCTTTCTTATCCTTTTTTAAAAATGTTTATTTATTTATTTATTTATTTACGTATGTATTTATTATATATAAGTACACTGTAGCTGTCTTCAGACACTCCAGGAGAGGATGTCAGATTCTGGAGAATCTAAATCCTCTTATAATCTGAATATGATGTACATAAACACAGCCTCACATATACTTCTAAATATTTAAAGAAGTGTGGGGCCACTGAAAGGGCTCAACAATTAACAGCATTGTCTCCTCTTCCAGAGAACCTTGGATCAACTACCAGCAACTATTCGTGGCTCATCTCCAGTTCCCAGGGATCAGATAGACAGACAGACAGACAGACAGATATATGGATGGCAGGCCTGCCTGGTCTTTCTTTCTGTCTTATCCTTTTTAAAAAATGTTTATTTATTTATTTATTTATTTATTTATTTATTTATTTATGTATTTATTAGATATAAGTACACTGTAGCTGTTCAGACACTCCAGAAGAGGGTGTCAGATTCTGGAGAATCTAAATCCCTCTTATGGTCTGCATATGATGTACATAAACACAGCATCACATATACTTCTAAAAATTTAAAGAAGGGTAGGGCCACTCTAAAAGCTCAACAATTAACAGCATTGTCTCCTCCAGAGTACCTGGGATCAATTACCAGCAACTATATGGTGGCCCATCTCCAGTTCCAGGGGATCAAACAGACAGACATACAGACAGTGATAAGGATGGCAGACCTGCCTGGTCTTTCTTTCTTTCTTATCCTTTTAAAAAAATGTTTATTTATTTATTTATTTATTTATTTATTTATTTATTTATGTATGTATGTATTAGATATAAGTACACTGTAGCTGTCTTCAGACAATCCAGGAGAAGGTGTCAGATTCTGGAGAATCTAAATCCCTCTTATGGTCTTCATATGATGTACATAAACACAGCCTCACATATACTTCTAAAAATTTAAAGATGTGTGGGGCCAGTGAGAGGGCTCAACAATTAACAGCATTGTCTCCTCTTTCAGAGAACCTGGGATAAACTACCAGCACCTTATGGTGGCCCATCTCCAGTTCCAGTGGATCAGACAGACAGACAGACAGAGAGACAGCGATAAGGATGGCAGGCCTGCCTGGTCTTTCTATATTTCTTTTACTTTTTAAAAAATGTTTATTTATTTATTTATTTATTTATTTATTTATTTATTTATTTATTTATTTATGTATTTATTAGATATAGTACACTGTAGCCGTCTTCAGACACTCCAGAAGAGGGTGTCAGATTCTGGAGAATCTAAATCCCTCTTATGGTTTGAATATGATGTACATAAACACAGCCTCACATATACTTCTAAAAATTAAAAATGGGTGGGGCCACTGAAAGGGCTCAACAATTAACAGCATTATCTCCTCTTCCAGAGAACCTGGGATCAAATATCAGCACCTACAAGGTGGCCCATCTCCAGTTCCAGGAGCCCAGACAGACAGACAGACAGAGAGAGATAAGGATGGCAGGCCTGCCTGGTCTTTCTTTCTTTCTTATCCTTTTTAAAAAATATTTATTTATTTATTTATTTATTTATTTATTTATTTATTTATTTTTGTATTTCTTAGATATAAGTACACTGTAGCTTTCTTTAGACACTCCAGAGGAGGGTGGCAGATTCTGGAGAATGTAAATCCCTCTTATGGTCTGCATAGGATGTACATAAACACAGCCTCACATATACTGAGCTGAGGTGTCACAGGCCAACTGCTGGAATTTCTGAGTACCACCTAGATAGAGAAAAGCTATGCTGTGGTTGCTTAATTTATGTATTTTATTATTTCTATTTGTTGTTTTGTTTTGTTTTATTTGTTTTTAGAGAAGTCCTCAGTCTATACTCTGGCTGACCCAGGACTGCCTACTTGTGTTAATTAGGGTTTCACAGCTGAGAACAGACACCAAGAGCAAGGTAAGGCTTAGAAAACCCTACATTCAGTGGTGGCTCAAGCTCTTAATGAGAGCACTCTGTAGGCAGAGGCAGTCAGTTTCTGAGTTCGAGGCCACCCTGGTGAAAGACAGGGCTAGGGTAGGGGCTAGGGTGAGGAAAGAAAGAAAGGAAGAAAGAAAGAAAAGTTTATAATAAAAAGTTTTTATAAAAGTTTTATAAAAAGTGTTAAAGTTTTTAAAAATTAAAAAAAAAAATACCAGATCACCATCACACAGCATTGGCTGTCTTCAGGTGTATCCTTTCAGCCTCCAAAACAAAAAACAATGGCTGGCTGTCTTCAGGTGTATCCTATTCTCGAGTCTTATTTCCAACCTTAGAGCTGGCCTAGGTGCCTCATTATGTAATTGCAAACCTTCCTTGGTTTGTCTTTTCCATTTCTAAGACTAACAGGCCTTTTTCTATTTAGAGAATATGCTCATGACTGTCCTTTAGATATAGTAAATATAACTGTTGCTTATAAAACTTGTTTTCTAGGAATTTTTAAAGGGCAATGGCAGAGTTTATTTATAAAAAAATATTTTGCATTTATTTATTTGTGTGAGTGATGAAGCTCAGGTCTTAAAACTCGTCAGGAGGTATGATTACCTCCCCTCTCTCTCAACCCCTCTCTCTCCTCTCTCAATGATTGTGTAAGAATGTTTTGCATGTGTATGCTGTGCCCACAGACTCCAGAACAGAGTATTAGATCCCCTGGAACTGGAGATGGGCCACCATATATAATACTGGTAATTGAGCCCAGGTTCTCTGGAAGAGGAGACAATGCTCTTAATTGTTGAGCCCTCTCTGTAGCCACATCTTTTTTCTTTTTTTTCTTTTTTTTTGAGTATATGTGAGGCTGTGTTTATATACATCATATGCAGACAATAAGAATGATTTAGATTCTTCAGAATCTGACACCCTCTTCTGGACTGTCTGAAGATAGCTACAGCATACTTAAATATAATAAATAAATAAATCTTTAAAAAGAAAAGGAAAAGTAAAAAAGAAAGAACAGGCCTGCCATATGCATGTTCATAGAGGAAAATGGAAAAGACCCCAATCTAACCTCAGCAGGTTGCTTCCTTCTGGATGGTAGCTCACAGTTTCATCCCAGCAACACAGGCAAATCACTGAGTTCAAGGACAGTAAGGTTCAGGACAGCCAAGGTTAGGAAGGAAAAGGGTCTATGTTGAGAATACAAACCGACAAAACAACAACTAGGAAAAAGAAGTGACATTGTAACTTGGGGTAGGGTACCAACAAGAGAAAGCTTTCTGTTACCACTTACAAACACCAGTAGCCTTGCACCCTTCTGCCCAGGTCCCTGCCTTCCTTTCTAGGAATTCTAAGGATGCCAGGGGGTGGGGGAATCCAGATTAACTTTTTAAAAACAAAGACTTGGTCTTTGATGTCTATAGGAAGCCCTTCTCAGTGCCTTTAACTACCACTGAACTTTCAGGGCTGTGACTCAACTGTAACAAGGAACAGGGCTAAGAACCTGCAGCCTTTGAAAACAACTATTTTTTTAAAGTGGGGGACACAAATCAGCAGTAGAAGCCCTCAGGTTCAGCCATAATACTTGTTAGGGAAAGAGCCTCAATGTCCGGAGCTGAGGTCTCATGGGTGAACTGCTTCAAGCTCTGAGTATCATTGAAAGAAAGAAAAGATATCATGTGGTTGCTTAATTTATTTATTTTATTATTTCTATTTTTTGTTTTCTTTTGTTTTGTTTTAGAAAAGGCCTCAGTCTGTAGCTATGGCTGACCTAGGACAGACTACATGTGTTAATTAGGGTTTCACAGCTGAGAAACAGAGCATACCTATGTAAGACTTAGAAAACCCAACAGTCAGTGGTGGCTCGAGCTCTTAATGAGAGCACTCTGGAGGCAGAGGCAGTCAGTTTCTGAGTTCGAGGCCAGCCTGGTTAAAGACAGGGATAGGCAGGGCTAGGCAAGGCAGGGCTGGGCTAGGCTAGGCTAGGCAAGGGGCTGGGATAGTCAAGGCAAGGGACTAGGCTAGGCTACTCAAGGGGCTAGGCAAGACAGACAGACAGAGAGAAAGACAGACAAGGATGGCAGGCCTGCCTGGTTTTTCTTTCTTTCTTATCCCTTTTAAAAAATGTTTGTTTATTTATTTATTTATTTATTTATGTATTTATGTATTTATTAGATATACGTACACTGTAGCTGTCTTCAGACACTCCAGAAGAGGGTGTCAGATTCTGGAGAATCTAAATCCCTCTTATGGACTCCATATGATGTACATAAACACAGCCTCACATTTACTTCTTAAAATTTAAAGGTGGGGGGGGCACTGAAAGGGCTCAGCAATTAACAGCATTGTCTCCTCTTACAGAGAAACTGGGATCAACTACCTGCAACTATATGGTGGCCCATCTCCACTCCCAGGGGATCAGACAGACAGACAGACAGACAAGGATAAGGATGGCAGGCCTGCCTGGTCTTTCTTTCTTTCTTATCCTTTTTAAAAAATTTTTATTTATTTATGTATTTATTAGATATAAGTACACTGTAGCTGTCTTCAGACACTCCAGAAGAGGGTGTCAGATTCTGATGAATCTAAATCCCTCTTATGGTCTGCATATGATGTACATAAACACAGCCTCACATACACTTCTAAAAATTTAAAGATGGGTAGGGCCACTGATAGGGCTCAACAATTAACAGCATTGTCTCCTCTTCCAGAGAACCTGGGATCAACTACCAGCAACTATATGGTAGCCCATCTCCAGTTCCAGGGGATCAGACAGACAGACAGACAGACAGACAGAGATAAGGATGGCAGGTCTGCCTGGTCTTATTTTCTTTCTTATCCTTTTTAAAAAATGTTTATTTATTTATTTATTTATTTATTTATTTATTTACTTATTTATTTATGTTTTTAGTAGATATAAGTACACTGTAGCTGTTCAGACACTCCAGAAGAGGGTTTCAGATTCTGGAGAATCTAAATCCCTCTTATGGTCTGCATATGATGTACATAAACACAGCCTCACATATACTTCTAAAAATTTAAAGAAGGGTGGGTCCACTCTAAAAGCTCAACAATTAACAGCATTGTCTCCTCTTCCAGAGTACCTGGGATCAACTACCAGCAACTATATGGTGGCCCATCTCCAGTTCCAGGGGATCAGACAGACAGACATACAGACAGTGCTAAGGATGGCAGGCCTGCCTGGTCTTTCTTTCTTTCTTATCCTTTTTAAAAAAATGTTTATTTATATTTTTATTTATATATTTATTAGATATAAGTACACTGTAGCTGTCTTCAGACACTTCAGAAGAGGGTGTCAGATTCTGGAGAATCTAAATCCCTCTTATGGTCTGCATATGATGTACATAAACACAGCCTCACATATACTTCTAAAAATTTAAAGATGTGTGGGGCCACTGAGAGGGCTCAACAATTACCAGCATTGTCTCCTCTTTCAGAGAACCTGGGATAAACTACCAGCACCTTATGGTGGCCCATCTCCAGTTCCAGTGGATCAGACAGACAGACAGACAGAGAGACAGAGATAAGGATGGCAACCCTGCCTGGTCTTTCTTTCTTTCTTATCCGGTTTAAAAAATGTTTATTTATTTATTTATTTATTTATTTATTTATTTATTTATTTATGTATTAGATATAAGACACTGTAGCTGTCTTCAGACACTCCAGAAGAGGGTGTCAGATTCTGGAGAATCTAAATCCCTCTTATGGTCTGAATATGATTTACATAAACACAGCCTCACATATACTTCTAAAAATTAAAAATGGGTGGGGCCACTGAAATGGCTCAACAATTAACAGCATTGTCTCCTCTTCCAGAGAACCTGGGATCAACTACCAGCACCTACAAGGTGGCCCATCTCCAGTTCCAGGGGATCAGACAGACAGACAGACAGACAGAGATAAGGATGTCAGGCCTGCCTGGTCTTTCTTTCTTTCTTAACCTTTTCAAAAAATATTTATTTATTTATTTATGTATTTCTTAGATATAAGTACACTGTAGCTTTCTTTAGACACTCCAGAGGAGGGTGTCAGATTCTGGAGAATGTAAATCCCTCTTATGGTATGCATATGATGTACATAAACACAGCCTCACATTTACTACTAAAAATTTAAAGATGTGTGGGGCCAATGAAAAGGATCAACAATTAACAGCATTGTCTCCTCTTATAGAGAACCTGGGATCAACTACCAGCAACTATATGGTGGCCCATCTCCAGTTCCAGGGGTTCAGACAGACAGACAGACATACAGACAGATAGAGTTAAGGATGGCAGGCCTACCTGGTCTTTCATTCTTTCTTATCCTTTTTAAAAAATGTTTATTAATTTAAGTATGTATTTATTAGATAAAAGTACACTGTAGCTGTCTTCAAACAATCCCGAAGAGGGTGTCAGATTCTGGAGAATCTATATCCCTCTTATGGTCTGCATATGATGTACATGAACACAGCCTCACATATACTTCTAAAAATTTAAAGATGGGTGGGCCCACTAAAAGGGCTCAACAATTAACACCATTGTCTCCTCTTCCAGACAACGTGTGATCAACTACCAGCAACTATATGGTGGCCCATCTCAAGTTGCAGGGGATCAGACAGACAGATAGACAGACAGAGATAAGGATGGCAGGCCTGACTGATTTTTCTTTCTTTCTTATCCTTTTTAAAAATGTTTATTTATTTATTTATTCATTCATTTATTTATTTATTTATTAATTTATTAGATATAAGTACACTGTGCTGTCTTCAGACTCTCCAGAAGAGGGTGTCAGATTCTGGAGAATCTATATCCCTCTTATGGTCTGCATATGATGTACATAAACACAGCCTGACATATACTTCTAAAAATTTAAAGATGGGTGGGGCCACTGAATAGGCTCAACAATTAACAGCATTGTCTCCTCTTCCAGGGGACCTGGGATCAACTACCAGCAACTATATTGTGGCCCATCTCCAGTTCCAGGGGATAAGACAGACATACAGACAGACAGACAGACAAGGATTGCAGGCCTGCCTGGTTTTTCTTTCTTCTCTTATACATTTTAAAAATGTTTATTTATTTATATATGTATTTATTAGATATAAGTACACTGTAGCTATCTTCAGACACTTCAGAAGTGGGTGTCATATTCTGGAGAATCTAAATCCCTCTTATGGTCTGTTTATGATGTACATAAACACAGCCTCACATATACTTCTAAAAATTTAAAGATGTGTGGGTCCACTGAAACGGCTCAATAATTAACAGCATTGTCTCCTCTACCAGAGAACCTGGGATCAACTATCAGCAACTATATGGTGGCCCATCTCCAGTTCCAGGGGATCAGACAGACAGCCAGACAGACAAGGATTGCAGGCCTGCCTGGTTTTACTTTCATTCTTATCCTTTTTAAAAAATGTTTATTTATTTATTTATTCATTTATTCATTTATTTATTTATGTATTTATTATATATAAGTACACTGTAGCTGTCTTCAGACACTCCAGTAGAGGGTGTCAGATTGTGGAGAATCTAAATCCTCTTATAATCTGAATATGATGTACATAAACACAGCCTCACATATACTTCTAAATATTTAAAGAAGTGTGGTGCCACTGAAAGGGCTCAACAATTAACAGCATTGTCTCATCTTCCAGAGAACCTTGGATCAACTACCAGCAACTATATGGTGGTCCATCTCCAGTTCCCCGGGATCAGATAGACAGACAGACAGACAGACAGACAGAGTTATGGATGGCAGGCCTGCCTGGTCTTTCTTTCGTTCTTATCCTTTTTAAAAAATGTTTGTTTGTTTATTTATTTATTTATTTATTTATTTATTTATTTATCTATTTATTTATTAGATATAAGTACACTGTAGCTGTCTTCAGACACTCCAGGAGAGGGTGTCAGATTCTGGAGAATCTAAATCCCTCTTATGGTCTGCATATGATGTACATAAACACAGCCTCACATATACCTCTAAATATTTAAAGATGGGTGGCGCCATTGAAAGGGCTCAACAATTAACAGCATTGTCTCCTCTTCCAGAGAACCTGGGATCAACTACCAGCAACTATTCGTGGGCCATCTCCAGTTCCCAGGTATCAGATTGACAGACAGACAGACAGACAGACAGAGATATGGATGGCAGGCCTGCCTGGTCTTTCTTTCTTCTTATCCTTTTAAAAAATGTTTATTTATTTATTTATTTATTTATTTATTTATTTATTTATTTATTAGATATAAGTACACTGTAGCTGTTCAGACACTCCAGAAGAGGGTGTAAGATTCTGGAGAATCTAAATCCCTCTTATGGTCTGCATATGATGTACATAAATACAGCCTCACATATACTTCTAAAAATTTAAAGAAGTGTGGGGCCACTCTAAAAGCTCAACAATTAACAGCATTGTCTCCTCTTCCAGAGTACCTGGGATCAACTACCAGCAACTATATGGTGGCCCATTTCCAGTTCCAGGGGATCAGACAGACAGACATACAGAGAGTGATAAGGATGGCAGGCCTGCCTGGTCTTTCTTTCTTTCTTATCCTTTTTAAAAAAATGTTTATTTATATATTTATTTATGTATTTATTAGATATAAGTACACTGTAGCTGTCTTCAGACACTCCAGAAGAGTGTGTCAGATTCTGGAGAATCTAAATCCCTCTTATGGTCTGCATATGATGTACATAAACACAGCCTCACATATACTTCTAAAAATTTAAAGATGTGTGGGGCCACTGAGAGGCCTCAACAATTAACAGCATTGTCTCCTCTACCAGAGAACCTGGGATCAACTACCAGCACCTTATGTTGGCCTATCTCCAGGCCAGTGGATCAGACAGACAGACAGACAGAGAGACAGAGATAAGGACAGCAGGCCTGCCTGGTCTTTCTTTATTTCTTATCCTTTTTTTTTTTTTTAGATTTATTTATTTATTATATGTAAGTACACTGTAGCTGTCTTCAGACACTCCAGAAGAAAGCACCAGATCTCGTTACGGATGGTTGTGAGCCACCATGTGGTTGCTGGGATTTGAACTCTGGACCTTCGGAAGAGCAGTCGGGTGCTCTTACCCACTGAGCCATCTCACCAGCCCATATTTTTAAAAAAATGTTTATTTATTTATTTATTTATTTATGTATGTATTTATTAGATATAAGTACACTGTAGCTTTCTTCAGACACTCTAGAAGAGGGTGTCATCTAATGGAGATTCTAAACCCCTCTTATGGTCTGCATATGATGTTCATAAACACAGCCTCACATATACTTGTAAAAATTTAAAGATGTGTGGGCCCACTGAAAGGGCTCAACAATTAACACCATTGTCTCCTCTTCCAGAGAACGTGGGATCAACTACCAGCAACTATATGGTGGCCCATCTCAAGTTGCAGGGGATGAGAGAGACAGACAGACAGACAGAGATAAGAATGGCAGGACTGCCTGATTTTTCTTTCTTTCTTATCCTTTTTAAAAATGTTTATTTATTTATTTATTCATTTATTCATTTACTTATTTATTTATTTATTTATTTATTTATTTATTTATGTATTTATTAGATATAAGTACACTGTAGCTATCTTCAGACTCTCCAGAAGAGGGTGTCAGATTCTGGAGAATCTATATCCCTCTTATGGTCTGCATATGATGTACATAAACACAGCCTCACATATACTTCTAAAAATTTAAAGATAGTTGGGGCCACTGAAAGGGCTCAACAATTAACAGCATTGTCTCCTCTTCCAGAGTACCTGGGATCAACTACCAGCAACTATATGGTGGCCCATCTCCAGTTCCAGGGGATCAGACAGACAGACATACAGACAGTGATAAGGATGGCAGGCCTGCCTGGTCTTTCTTTCTTTCTTATCCTTTTTAAAAAAATGTTTATTTATATATTTATTTATGTATTTATTAGATATAAGTACACTGTAGCTGTCTTCAGACACTCCAGAAGAGGGTGTCAGATTCTGGAGAATCTAAATCCCTCTTATGGTCTGCATATGATGTACATAAACACAGCCTCATATATACTTCTAAAAATTTAAAGATGTGTGGGGCCACTGAGAGGGCTCAACAATTAACAGCATTGTCTCCTCTTTCAGAGAACCTGGGATAAACTACCAGCACCTTATGGTGGCCCATCTCCAGTTCCAGTGGATCAGACAGACAGACAGACAGAGAGACAGAGATAAGGATGGCAGGCCTGCCTGGTCTTTCTTTATTTCTTATACTTTTTAAAAAATGTTTATTTATTTATTTATTTATGTATTTATTAGATATAAGTACACTGTAGCTGTCTTCAGACAATCCAGAAGAGGGTGTCAGATTCTGGAGAATCTAAATCC
The DNA here is from genome assembly GCF_978045245.1 of Mus caroli. Lineage (NCBI taxonomy): Eukaryota > Metazoa > Chordata > Mammalia > Rodentia > Muridae > Mus > Mus caroli. Next base: position 89,789 of record NW_028227382.1, on the reverse strand, counting down.
CTCTTATGGTCTGCATATGATGTACATAAACACAGCCTCACATATACTTCTAAATATTTAAAGATGGGTAGGGCCACTGATAGGGCTCAACAATTAACAGCATTGTCTCCTCTTCCAGAGAACCTGGGATCAACTACCAGCAACTTTATGGTAGCCCAACTCCAGTTCCAGGGGATCAGCCAGACAGACAAACAGACAGAGATAAGGATGGCAGGCCAGCCTGGTCTTACTTTCTTTTTTACCCTTTTTAAAAAATGTTTATTTATTTATTTATTTATTTATTTATTTATTCATTTATTCATTTATTTATTTATTTATGTATTTATTAGATATAAGTACACTATAGCTGTCTTCAGACTCTCCAGAAGAGGGTGTCTACATATGATGTACATGAACACAGCCTCACATATACTTCTAAAAATTTAAAGATGGGTGGGGCCACTGAAAGGGCTCAACATTTAACAGCATTGTCTCCTCTTCCAGAGAACCTGGGATCAACTACCAGCAACTATATGGTGGCCCATCTCCAGTTCCAGGGGATCAGGCAGACAAAGAGACAGACAGACAAGGATTGCAGGCCTGCCTGGTTTTTCTTTCTTTCTTATACATTTTAAAAATGTTTATTTATTTATATATGTATTTATTAGATATAAGTACACTGTAGCTGTCTTCAGGCACTTCAGAAGAGGGTGTCATATTCTGGAGAATCTAAATCCCTCTTATGGTCTGCATATGATGTACATAAACACAGCCTCACATATACTTCTAAAAATTTAAAGATGTGTGGGGCCACTGAAATGGCTCAACAATTAACAGCATTGTCTCCTCTACCAGAGAACCTGGGATGAACTAGCAGAAACTATATGGTGGCCCATCTCCAGTTCCAGGGGATCAGAGAGACAGACAGACAGACAGAGATAAGGATGGCAGGCCTGCCTGGTCTTACATTCTTTCTTATCCTTTTTCAAAAATGTTTATTTATTTATTTATTTATTTATTTATTTATTTATTTATTATATATAAGTACACTGTAGCTGTCTTCAGACACTCCAGAAGAGGGTGTCAAATTCAGGAGAATCTAAATCTCTCTTATGGTCTGCATATGATGTACATAAGGACAGCCTAACATATACTTCTAAAAATTTAAAGATAGGTAGAGCCACTGAAAGGGCTCAACAATTAACAGCATTGTCTCCTCTTATAGAGAACCTGGGATCAACTACCAGCAACTATATGGTGGCCCATCTCCAGTTCCAGGGGATCAGGCAGACAAAGAGACAGACAGAAAAGGGTGGTAGGCCTCCCTGGTTTTTCTTTCTTTCTTATCCTTTTTAAAAAATGTTTATGTATTTATTTATGTATTTATTCGATATAAGTACACTCTAGCTGTCTTCAGACACTCTAGAAGAGGGTGTCAGATTCTGGAGAATATAAATCCCTCTTATGGTCTGCATAAGATGGACATAAACACAGATTCACATACACTTCTAAAAATTTAAGATGGGTGGGGCCACTGAAAGGGCTCAACAATTAACAGCATTGTCTCCTCTTCCAGAGAACCTGGGATCAACTAACAGCAACTATATGGTGGCCCATCTCCAGTTCCAAGGGATCAGACAGACAGACAGACAGACTGACAGAGATAAGGATGGAGGCCTGCCTGGTCTTTCTTTCTTTCTTATACTTTAAAAAAAATATTTATTTATTTATTTATTTATTTATTTATTTATTTATTTATTTATTAGATATAAGTACACTGTAGCTGTCTTCAGACACTCTAGAAGAGGGTGTCATCTTCTGGAGAATCTAAATCCCTCTTATGGTCTGCATATGATGTACATAAACACAGCCTCACATATACTTTCAAAAATTAAAAGATGGGTGGGCCCACTGAAAGGGCTCAACAATTAACAGCATTGTCTCTTCTTCCAGAGAACGTGGGATCAACTACCAGCAACTATATGGTGGCCCATCTCAAGTTCCAGGGGATAAGACAGACAGAGAGACAGACAGAGATAAGGATTGCAGGCCTGGCTGATTTTTCTTTCTTTCTTATCCTTTTTAAAAAATGTTTATTTATTTATTTATTCATTTATTCATTTATTTATTTATTTATGTATTTATTAGATATAAGTACACTATAGCTGTCTTCAGACTCTCCAGAAGAGGGTGTCTACATATGATGTACATGAACACAGCCTCACATATACTTCTAAAAATTTAAAGATGGGTGGGGCCACTGAAAGGGCTCAACATTTAACAGCATTGTCTCCTCTTCCAGAGAACCTGGGATCAACTACCAGCAACTATATGGTGGCCCATCTCCAGTTCCAGGGGATCAGGCAGACAAAGAGACAGACAGACAAGGGTGGTAGGCCTCCCTGGTTTTTCTTTCTTTCTTATCCTTTTTAAAAAATGTTTATGTATTTATTTATGTATTTATTCGATATAAGTACACTGTAGCTGTCTTCAGACACTCTAGAAGAGGGTGTCAGATTCTGGAGAATATAAATCCCTCTTATGGTCTGCATAAGATGGACATAAACACAGATTCACATACACTTCTAAAAATTTAAGATGGGTGGGGCCACTGAAAGGGCTCAACAATTAACAGCATTGTCTCTTCTTCCAGAGAACCTGGGATCAACTACCAGCAACTATATGGTGGCCCATCTCCAGTTCCAGGGGATCAGACAGACAAACAGAGATAAGGAGGGCAGGCCTGCCTGGTCTTTCTTTCTTTCTTATCCTTTTAAAATAATTTTTATTTATTTATTTATTTATTTATTTATTTATTTATTTATTTATTTATTTATTTATTTATGTATTAGATATAAGTACACTGTAGTTGTCTTCAGACACTCCAGAAGAGGGTGTCAAATTCTGGAGAATCTAAATCCCTCTTATGGTCTGCATATGATGTACATAAACACAGCCTAAAATATACTTCTAAAAATTTAAAGATAGGTGGAGCCACTGAAAGGGCTCAACAATTAACAGCAATGTCTCCTCCTCCAGAGAACCTGGGATCAACTAACAGAAACTATATGGTGGCCCATCTCCAGTTCCAAGGGATCAGAGAGACAGACAGACAGACTGACAGAGATAAGGATGGAGGCCTGCATGGTCATTCTTTCTTTCTTATACTTTTAAAAAATATTTATTTATTTATTTATTTATTTATTTATTTATTTATGTATTTATTAGATATAAGTACACTGTAGCTGTCTTCAGACACTCTAGAAGAGGGTGTCATCTTCTGGAGAATCTAAATCCCTCTTATGGTCTGCATATGATGTACATAAACAGAGCCTCACATATACTTCTAAAAATTTAAAGATGGGTGGGGCCACTGAAAGGGCTCAACAATTAACAGCATTGTCTCCTCTTCCAGAGGACCTGGGATCAACTACCAGCAACTATATTGTGGCCCAATTCCAGTTCCAGGGGATCAGACAGACATACATACAGACAGACAGGCAAGGATTGCAGGCCTGCCTGGTTTTTCTTTCTTTCTTATACATTTTAAAAATGTTTATTTATTTATATATGTATTTATTAGATATAAGTACACTGTAGCTGTCTTCAGGCACTTCAGAAGAGGGTGTCATATTCTGGAGAATCTAAATCCCTCTTATGGTCTGCATATGATGTACATAAACACAGCCTCACATATACTTCTAAAAATTTAAAGATGTGTGGGGCCACTGAAACGGCTCAACAATTAACAGCATTGTCTCCTCTACCAGAGAACCTGGGATCAACTACCAGCAACTATATGGTGGCCCATCTCCAGTTCCAGGGGATCAGACAGACAGACAGCCAGACAGACAAGGATTGCAGGCCTGCCTGGTTTTACTTTCTTTCTTATCCTTTTTAAAAAATGTTTATTTATTTATTTATTTATTTATTTATTTTTTTATTTATTATATATAAGTACACTGTAGCTGTCTTCAGACACTCCAGAAGAGGGTGTCAGATTCTGGAGAATCTAAATCCCTCTTATGGTCTGCATATGATGTACATAAACACAGCCTCACATATACTTCTAAAAATTTAAAGATGTGAGGGGCCACTGAAAGGGCTCAACAATTAACAGCATTGTCTCCTCTTCTAGAGAACCTGGGATCAACTACCAGCAACTATATGGTGGCCCATCTCCAGTTCCAGGGGATCAGGCAGACAAAGAGTCAGACAGACAAGGGTGGCAGGCCTCCCTGGTTTTTCTTTCTTTCTTATCCTTTTTAAAAAATGTTTATTTATTTATTTATGTATTTATTAGATATAAGTACACTGTTGCTGTCTTCAGACACTCTAGAAGAGGGTGTCAGATTCTGGAGAATATAAATCCCTCTTATGGTCTGCATATGATGGACATAAAGACAGATTCACATACACTTCTAAAAATTTAAGATGGGTGGAGCCACTGAAAGGGCTCACAATTAACAGCATTGTCTCTTCTTCCAGAGAACCTGGGATCAACTACCAGCAACTATATGGTGGCCCAGCTCCAGTTCCAGGGGTTCAGACAGACAGACAGACAGACAGACAGAGATAAGGATGGCAGGCCTGCCTGGTCTTTCTTTCTTTCTTATCCTTTTAAAATAATGTTTATTTATTTATTTATTTATTTATTTATTTATTTATTTATTTATGTATTTATTAGATATAAGTACACTGTAGTTGTCTTCAGACACTCCAGAAGAGGGTGTCAAATTCTGGAGAATCTAAATCCCTCTTATGGTCTGCATATGATGTACATAAACACAGCCTAAAATATACTTCTAAAAATTTAAAGATAGGTGGAGCCACTGAAAGGGCTCAACAATTAACAGCAATGTCTCCTCTTCCAGAGAACCTGGGATCAACTAACAGAAACTATATGGTGGCCCATCTCCAGTTCCAAGGGTTCAGAGAGACAGACAGACAGACTGACAGAGATAAGGATGGAGGCCTGCCTGGTCATTCTTTCTTTCTTATACTTTAAAAAAAATAATTATTTATTTATTTATTTATTTATTTATTTATTTATTTATGTATTTATTAGATATAAGTACACTGTAGCTGTCTTCAGATACTCTAGAAGAGGGTGTCATCTTCTGGAGAATCTAAATCCCTCTTATGGTCTGCATATGATGTACATAAACAGAGCCTCACATATACTTCTAAAAATTTAAAGATGGGTGGGGCCACTGAAAGGGCTCAACAATTAACAGCATTGTCTCTTCTTCCAGAGAACATGGGATCAACTACCATCAACTATATGGTGGCCCATCTCCAGTTCCAGGGGATCAGACAGACAGACAGACAGAGATAAGGAGGGCAGGCCTGCCTGGTCTTTCTTTCTTTCTTATCCTTTTAAAATAATGTTTATTTATTTATTTATTTATTTATTTATTTATTATATATAAGTACACTGTAGTTGTCTTCAGACACTCCAGAAGATGGGTGTCAGATCCTGGAGAATCTAAATCCCTCTTATGGTCTGCATATGATGTACATAAACACAGCCTAACATATACTTCTAAAAATTTAAAGATAGGTGGAGCCACTGAAAGGGCTCAACAATTAACAGCATTGTCTCGTCTTCCAGAGAACCTGGAATCAACTACCAGCAACTATATGGTGGCCCATCTACAGTTCCAGGGGATCAGACACACAGAGAGACAGACAGACACTGTAGGACCCAGAATATGGCAAGAAACCCTGAGAAAGGTGGAAAATTAATAATACACTCTGTAGTACCCAGAATATGGCAAGAAACCCTCATAAAAGTAGAAAATTAAAAACTCACACTTAAGGACCCCAAATATGGCAAGAAAACCTGAAAAATGTGGAAAATGAGAATAATCACAGTGTAGGAACCAGAATTCCGAAAATACTTGAAAAATGTCGTAAATGAGAAAATCACATTTTAGGACCCAGAATATGTGGAGAAACCCTGAGAAACGTGGAAAATTAAAAATACACTCTGTAGCACTGAGAATATGGCAAGAAACCCTCAACAAAGTAGAAAATTAAAAACTCACACTGAAGGATCCCGAATATGGCGCGAAAACATGAAAAAGGTAGAAAATGAGAATAATCACACTGTATTACCCAGAATTACAAAAACATGAAAAACATCGAAAATGAGAAAGTCACACTTGTAGGACCCAAAATACGAAAAAACTTGAAAAACGTGGAAAATGAGAAAATCACACTGGAGAAACCAGAATATGCCGAACAACCATGAAAAACCTGAAAATTAAAAATTCACACTATTGGACACAGAATATGGCGAGAAATCATGAAAAGACTGGACAATTAAAAATTCACACTTCATTACCCAGATATGGAGAGAAATACTGAAAACCGTGGGAAAAAATTCACACTGAAGGACCTGGAATACGGCAAGAGACCCTGAAAAAACATGGAAATGAGAAAATCACACAGTACGACCCAGAATATGACGAAAAAACCTGAAAAAGATAAAATATTAAAATATCACACGGAAGGACCCGGAATATGGCGAAAAACCTGAAAAACGAGGAAGATAAAAAACTCACACTGAAGGACACAGAATATGGCGAGAAAACCTGAAAAAAGTAGAAAATTAAAAATTCACACTGAAAGACCCCGAATATGGTTTGAAAACCAGAAAAAGTTGGAAAATGAGAACAATCACACTGTAGGACCCAGATTATGCCCAGAAACCCTGAAAACGTGTAAAATTAAAAAAACATGCTGTAGGACCCAGAATATGGCGAGAAAACCTGAAAAAAGTAGAAAATTAAAAATTCACACTGAAGGACCCCGAATATGGTGAGAAAACCTGAAAAAGGTGGAAAATGAGAATAATCACACTGTAGGACCCAGATTTTGCCCAGAAACCCTGAAAACGTGGAAAATTAAAAATACATGCTGTAGGACCCAGAATATGGCGAGAAACCCTGAAAAAAGTTCAAAATTACAAACTCACACTGTAGGACCCCAAATATGGCGAGAAACCCTGAAAAAGGTGGAAAATGAGAAAATCACATTTCAGGACCCATAATATGCCGAGAAAATGTGAAAAACTTGAAAATTAAAAATTCACACTAACGGACCCAGAATATGGCGAGAAAAAGTTAATAAAAAAGTAGAAAATTAAAATCTCACAGTGAAGGAGCCCAAACATGGCGAGAAAACCTGAAAAAGGTGGAAAATGAGAAAATCACACTGTAGGATCCAGAATATGGTGAGAAACCCTGAAGAACGTAGAAAAATACAAACTGACACTGAAGGACCCCAAATATGGGGAGAAAACCTGAAAAAGGTGGAAAATAAGAAAATCACACTGCAGGACCCAGAATATTTCAAGAAACACTGAAAAACGTGAAAATTAAAAATTCACACTGTTGGACACAGAATATGGCGAGAAACCATGAAAAAAAGTGGATAATTAAAATTCACACTGTATTACCCATAATATGGGGAGAAATACTGAAAAACGTGGAAAATTAAAAATCCACACTGAAGGACCTGGAATATGGCAAGAAAACCTGAAAACGTGGAAATGAGAAAATCACAGTGTAGGACCCAGAATATGAAGAAAAAACCTGAAAAACGTGGAAAATGAAAAATACATACTATAGGACACAGTTTATGGCGAGAAACCCTGAAAGAGTAGAAAATTAAAAACTCACACTGAAGGACCCCAAATATGGCAAGAAACCCTGAAAAAAGTAGAAAATTACAAACTGACACTGAAGAACCCCAATTATGGCCAGAAAACCTGAAAAAGTTGGAAAATGAGAAAATCACACTGTAGGACCCAGAATTACGAAAAAACTTGAAAAACGTCCAAAATAATAAAATCACACTGCAGGACCCAGAATATGCCGAGAAACATTGAAAAACATGAAAATTAAAAATTGACACTGTCAGACACAGAATAAGGGAGAAACCATGAAAAAAGTGGAAAATTAAATATTCACACTGCATTACCCAGAATATGGCGAGAAATACTAAAAAACGTGGAAAATTAAAAATTCACACTGAAGGACATGGAATATGGCAAGAAAACCTGAAAAAGTGGAAATGAGAAAATCACACTGTAGGACCCAGAATATGAGAAAAAATCTGAAAAAGGTGGAAAATTAAAAATTCACACTGAAGGATCCGGAATATGGTGAAAAAACCTGAAAAACGAGGAAAATTAAAAACTCACACTGAAGGACCCAGAATATGGCGAGAAACCCTGAAAGAGTAGAAATTTAAAAACTCACACTGAAGGACCCCAAATATGGCGAGAAAACCTGAAAAATGGGGAAAATGAGAATAATCACATTGAGGGACCCAGAATTGGGAAAAAACTTGAAAAACCTCAAAAATGAGAAAATCACACTGCAGGACCCAGAATATGCCTAGATTCCCTGAAAACCTGGAAAATTAAAAATACAAGCTGTAGGACCAAGAATATGGAGAGAAGCCCTGAAAAAGTAGAAAATTAAAAACTCACACTGAAGGACCCCAAATATGTCGAGAAAACCTGAAAAATTTGGAAAATGAGAAAGTCACACTGTAAGACCCAGAATATGACGAAAAAACCTGAAAAATGTGGAAAATTAAAAATTCACACAGAAGGACCTGGAATATGTCAAGAAAACCTGAAAAATTGGAAATGAGAAAATCACACTGTAGGACCCAGAATATGACGAAAAAACCTGAAAAACGTGGAAAAATAAAAATTCACACTGAAGGACCCAGAATATGGTGAGAATACCTGAAAAACGAGGAAAATTAAAAACTCACACTGAATGACCCAGAATACGGCGAGAAACCATGAAAGAGTAGAAAATTAAAAATTCACACTGACAGACCCCAAATATGGCGAAAAAACCTGAAAAATGAGGAAAATGAGAAAATCACATTGTAAGACCCAGAATATGACGAAAAAACCTGAATAATGTGGAAAATAAAAAATTCACAGTGAAGGACACGGAATATGGCGAGAAAACCTGAAAAACGAGGAAAATTAAAAACTCATACTGAAGGACACAGAATATGGCGAGAAACCCTGAAAAAAGTAGAAAATTAAAAATTCACACTGAAAGACCCCAAATATGTCGAGAAAACCTGATAAAGGTGGAAAATGAGAATAATCACACTGTAGGACCCAGAATTGCCAAAAAACTTGAAAAACCATAAAAATGAGAAAATCACACTGCAGGACACAGAATATGCCGAGAAACCCTGAAAACGTGGAAAATTAAAAATTAACACTGAAGGACCTGGAATATGGCAAGAAAACCTGAAAAACGTGGAAATGAGAAAAATCACAGTGTAGGACCCAGAATATGAAGAAAAAACCTGTAAAACTTGAAAAATTAATAATTCACACTGAAGAACCCAGAATATTGTGAGAAAATCTGAAAAACGTGGAAAATGAAAAATACACACTGTAGGACCCAGAACATGGCAAGAAACCCTGAAAGAGTAGAAAATTAAAAACTCACACTGAAGGACCCCAAATATGGCAAGAAACCCTGAAAAAAGTAGAAAATTACAAACTGACACTGAAGAACCCCAATTATGGTGAGAAAACCTGAAAAAGGTGGAAAATGAGAAAATCACACTGTAGGACCCAGAATATGCCAAGAAACCCTGAAAACGTGAAAAATTAAAAATACAACGTTTAGGACCCAGAATACGGCGAGAAACCCTGAAAAAATTAGAAAATTACAAACTCACACTGAAGGACCCGAAAAATGGCTAGAAAGGCTGAAAAAGGTGGAAAATGAGAAAATCACACTGTAGGACCCAGAATTACGAAAAAACTTGAAAAATGTGGAAAATGAGAAAATCACACTGTAGGACCCAGAATATGCTGAGAAACGCTGAAAAAAGTGAAACATTAAATATTCACACTGTCGGACCAAGAATATTACCAAAAAAAAAACCTTAAAAACGTGGAAAATTAAAAATTTACACTGTGGGACCCAGAATATGGCGAGAAACACTGAAAAATGTGGAAAATTAAATTCACACTGTAGGAACCAGAATATGCCGAGAAAACCTGAAAAAGTTTGAAAATGAAAAAATCACACTGTGGGACTGAGAATATGATGAAAAAAAAAACTTAAAAACATGGAAAATTAAAAACTCCCACTGAAAAACCTAGAATATGGCAAGAAACCCTGAAAAAGGTGGAAAATGAGAAATTCACACTGTAGGACCCAGAATATGATGAGAAACACTGAAAAATGTTGAAAAATAAAAATTCACACTATAGGACCAGAATATGGAAAAAAACCTTGAAAAACGTGGAAAATTAAAAATTCACACTGCAGGACCCAGAATATGCTGAGAAAACCTGAAAAAGGTGGAAAATGAGAAAATCACACTGTAGGACCCAGAATTACGAAAAAACTTGAAAAACGTCCAAAATAATAAAATCACACTGCAGGACCCAGAATATGCCGAGAAACATTGAAAAACATGAAAATTAAAAATTGACACTGTCAGACACAGAATAAGGGAGAAACCATGAAAAAAGTGGAAAATTAAATATTCACACTGCATTACCCAGAATATGGCGAGAAATACTAAAAAACGTGGAAAATTAAAAATTCACACTGAAGGACATGGAATATGGCAAGAAAACCTGAAAAAGTGGAAATGAGAAAATCACACTGTAGGACCCAGAATATGAGAAAAAATCTGAAAAAGGTGGAAAATTAAAAATTCACACTGAAGGATCCGGAATATGGTGAAAAAACCTGAAAAACGAGGAAAATTAAAAACTCACACTGAAGGACCCAGAATATGGCGAGAAACCCTGAAAGAGTAGAAATTTAAAAACTCACACTGAAGGACCCCAAATATGGCGAGAAAACCTGAAAAATGGGGAAAATGAGAATAATCACATTGAGGGACCCAGAATTGGGAAAAAACTTGAAAAACCTCAAAAATGAGAAAATCACACTGCAGGACCCAGAATATGCCTAGATTCCCTGAAAACCTGGAAAATTAAAAATACAAGCTGTAGGACCAAGAATATGGAGAGAAGCCCTGAAAAAGTAGAAAATTAAAAACTCACACTGAAGGACCCCAAATATGTCGAGAAAACCTGAAAAATTTGGAAAATGAGAAAGTCACACTGTAAGACCCAGAATATGACGAAAAAACCTGAAAAATGTGGAAAATTAAAAATTCACACAGAAGGACCTGGAATATGTCAAGAAAACCTGAAAAATTGGAAATGAGAAAATCACACTGTAGGACCCAGAATATGACGAAAAAACCTGAAAAACGTGGAAAAATAAAAATTCACACTGAAGGACCCAGAATATGGTGAGAATACCTGAAAAACGAGGAAAATTAAAAACTCACACTGAATGACCCAGAATACGGCGAGAAACCATGAAAGAGTAGAAAATTAAAAATTCACACTGACAGACCCCAAATATGGCGAAAAAACCTGAAAAATGAGGAAAATGAGAAAATCACATTGTAAGACCCAGAATATGACGAAAAAACCTGAATAATGTGGAAAATAAAAAATTCACAGTGAAGGACACGGAATATGGCGAGAAAACCTGAAAAACGAGGAAAATTAAAAACTCATACTGAAGGACACAGAATATGGCGAGAAACCCTGAAAAAAGTAGAAAATTAAAAATTCACACTGAAAGACCCCAAATATGTCGAGAAAACCTGATAAAGGTGGAAAATGAGAATAATCACACTGTAGGACCCAGAATTGCCAAAAAACTTGAAAAACCATAAAAATGAGAAAATCACACTGCAGGACACAGAATATGCCGAGAAACCCTGAAAACGTGGAAAATTAAAAATTAACACTGAAGGACCTGGAATATGGCAAGAAAACCTGAAAAACGTGGAAATGAGAAAAATCACAGTGTAGGACCCAGAATATGAAGAAAAAACCTGTAAAACTTGAAAAATTAATAATTCACACTGAAGAACCCAGAATATTGTGAGAAAATCTGAAAAACGTGGAAAATGAAAAATACACACTGTAGGACCCAGAACATGGCAAGAAACCCTGAAAGAGTAGAAAATTAAAAACTCACACTGAAGGACCCCAAATATGGCAAGAAACCCTGAAAAAAGTAGAAAATTACAAACTGACACTGAAGAACCCCAATTATGGTGAGAAAACCTGAAAAAGGTGGAAAATGAGAAAATCACACTGTAGGACCCAGAATATGCCAAGAAACCCTGAAAACGTGAAAAATTAAAAATACAACGTTTAGGACCCAGAATACGGCGAGAAACCCTGAAAAAATTAGAAAATTACAAACTCACACTGAAGGACCCGAAAAATGGCTAGAAAGGCTGAAAAAGGTGGAAAATGAGAAAATCACACTGTAGGACCCAGAATTACGAAAAAACTTGAAAAATGTGGAAAATGAGAAAATCACACTGTAGGACCCAGAATATGCTGAGAAACGCTGAAAAAAGTGAAACATTAAATATTCACACTGTCGGACCAAGAATATTACCAAAAAAAAAAACCTTAAAAACGTGGAAAATTAAAAATTTACACTGTGGGACCCAGAATATGGCGAGAAACACTGAAAAATGTGGAAAATTAAATTCACACTGTAGGAACCAGAATATGCCGAGAAAACCTGAAAAAGTTTGAAAATGAAAAAATCACACTGTGGGACTGAGAATATGATGAAAAAAAAAACTTAAAAACATGGAAAATTAAAAACTCCCACTGAAAAACCTAGAATATGGCAAGAAACCCTGAAAAAGGTGGAAAATGAGAAATTCACACTGTAGGACCCAGAATATGATGAGAAACACTGAAAAATGTTGAAAAATAAAAATTCACACTATAGGACCAGAATATGGAAAAAAACCTTGAAAAACGTGGAAAATTAAAAATTCACACTGCAGGACCCAGAATATGCTGAGAAAACCTGAAAAAGGTGGAAAATGAGAAAATCACACTGTAGGACCCAGAATTACGAAAAAACTTGAAAAACGTCCAAAATAATAAAATCACACTGCAGGACCCAGAATATGCCGAGAAACATTGAAAAACATGAAAATTAAAAATTGACACTGTCAGACACAGAATAAGGGAGAAACCATGAAAAAAGTGGAAAATTAAATATTCACACTGCATTACCCAGAATATGGCGAGAAATACTAAAAAACGTGGAAAATTAAAATTCACACTGAAGGACATGGAATATGGCAAGAAAACCTGAAAAAGTGGAAATGAGAAAATCACACTGGTAGGACCCAGAATATGAGAAAAAATCTGAAAAAGGTGGAAAATTAAAAATTCACACTGAAGGATCCGGAATATGGTGAAAAAAACCTGAAAAACGAGGAAAATTAAAAACTCACACTGAAGGACCCAGAATATGGCGAGAACCCTGAAAGAGTAGAAATTTAAAAACTCACACTGAAGGACCCCAAATATGGCGAGAAAACCTGAAAAATGGGGAAAATGAGAATAATCACATTGAGGGACCCAGAATTGGGAAAAAACTTGAAAAACCTCAAAAATGAGAAAATCACACTGCAAGACCCAGAATATGCCTAGATTCCCTGAAAACCTGGAAAATTAAAAATACAAGCTGTAGGACCAAGAATATGGAGAGAAGCCCTGAAAAAGTAGAAAATTAAAAACTCACACTGAAGGACCCCAAATATGTCGAGAAAACCTGAAAAATTTGGAAAATGAGAAAGTCACACTGTAAGACCCAGAATATGACGAAAAAACCTGAAAAATGTGGAAAATTAAAAATTCACACAGAAGGACCTGGAATATGTCAAGAAAACCTGAAAAATTGGAAATGAGAAAATCACACTGTAGGACCCAGAATATGACGAAAAAACCTGAAAAAAGTGGAAAAATAAAAATTCACACTGAAGGACCCAGAATATGGTGAGAATACCTGAAAAACGAGGAAAATTAAAAACTCACACTGAATGACCCAGAATACGGCGAGAAACCATGAAAGAGTAGAAAATTAAAATTCACACTGACAGACCCCAAATATGGCGAAAAAACCTGAAAAATGAGGAAAATGAGAAAATCACATTGTAAGACCCAGAATATGACGAAAAAAACCTGAATAATGTGGAAAATAAAAAATTCACAGTGAAGGACACGGAATATGGCGAGAAAACCTGAAAAACGAGGAAAATTAAAAACTCATACTGAAGGACACAGGAATATGGCGAGAAACCCTGAAAAAAGTAGAAAATTAAAAATTCACACTGAAAGACCCCAAATATGTCGAGAAAACCTGATAAAGGTGGAAAATGAGAATAATCACACTGTAGGACCCAGAATTGCCAAAAAACTTGAAAAACCATAAAAATGAGAAAATCACACTGCAGGACACAGAATATGCCGAGAAACCCTGAAAACGTGGAAAATTAAAAATTAACACTGAAGGACCTGGAATATGGCAAGAAAACCTGAAAAACGTGGAAATGAGAAAAATCACAGTGTAGGACCCAGAATATGAAGAAAAAACCTGTAAAACTTGAAAAATTAATAATTCACACTGAAGAACCCAGAATATTGTGAGAAAATCTGAAAAACGTGGAAAATGAAAAATACACACTGTAGGACCAGAACATGGCAAGAAACCTGAAAGAGTAGAAAATTAAAAACTCACACTGAAGGACCCCAAATATGGCAAGAAACCCTGAAAAAAGTAGAAAATTACAAACTGACACTGAAGGAACCCCAATTATGGTGAGAAAACCTGAAAAAGGTGGAAAATGAGAAAATCACACTGTAGGACCCAGAATATGCCAAGAAACCCTGAAAACGTGAAAAATTAAAAATACAACGTTTAGGACCCAGAATACGGCGAGAAACCCTGAAAAAATTAGAAAATTACAAACTCACACTGAAGGACCCGAAAAATGGCTAGAAAGGCTGAAAAAGGTGGAAAATGAGAAAATCACACTGTAGGACCCAGAATTACGAAAAAACTTGAAAAATGTGGAAAATGAGAAAATCACACTGTAGGACCCAGAATATGCTGAGAAACGCTGAAAAAAGTGAAACATTAAATATTCACACTGTCGGACCAAGAATATTACCAAAAAAAAACCTTAAAAACGTGGAAAATTAAAAATTTACACTGTGGGACCCAGAATATGGCGAGAAACACTGAAAAATGTGGAAAATTAAATTCACACTGTAGGAACCAGAATATGCCGAGAAAACCTGAAAAAGTTTGAAAATGAAAAAATCACACTGTGGGACTGAGAATATGATGAAAAAAAAAACTTAAAAACATGGAAAATTAAAAACTCCCACTGAAAAACCCTAGAATATGGCAAGAAACCCTGAAAAAGGTGGAAAATGAGAAATTCACACTGTAGGACCCAGAATATGATGAGAAACACTGAAAAATGTTGAAAAATAAAAATTCACACTATAGGACCAGAATATGGAAAAAAACCTTGAAAAACGTGGAAAATTAAAAATTCACACTGCAGGACCCAGAATATGCTGAGAAAACCTGAAAAAGGTGGAAAATGAGAAAATCACACTGTAGGACCCAGAATTACGAAAAAACTTGAAAAAACGTCCAAAATAATAAAATCACACTGCAGGACCCAGAATATGCCGAGAAACATTGAAAAACATGAAAATTAAAAATTGACACTGTCAGACACAGAATAAGGGAGAAACCATGAAAAAAGTGGAAAATTAAATATTCACACTGCATTACCCAGAATATGGCGAGAAATACTAAAAAACGTGGAAAATTAAAAATTCACACTGAAGGACATGGAATATGGCAAGAAAACCTGAAAAAGTGGAAATGAGAAAATCACACTGTAGGACCCAGAATATGAGAAAAAATCTGAAAAAGGTGGAAAATTAAAAATTCACACTGAAGGATCCGGAATATGGTGAAAAACCTGAAAAACGAGGAAAATTAAAACTCACACTGAAGGACCCAGAATATGGCGAGAAACCCTGAAAGAGTAGAAATTTAAAAACTCACCACTGAAGGACCCCCAAAATATGGCGAGAAAACCTGAAAAATGGGGAAAATGAGAATAATCACATTGAGGGACCCAGAATTGGGAAAAAACTTGAAAAACCTCAAAAAATGAGAAAATCACACTGCAAGACCCAGAATATGCCTAGATTCCCTGAAAACCTGGAAAATTAAAAATACAAGCTGTAGGACCAAGAATATGGAGAGAAGCCCTGAAAAAGTAGAAAATTAAAAACTCACACTGAAGGACCCCAAATATGTCGAGAAAACCTGAAAAATTTGGAAAATGAGAAAGTCACACTGTAAGACCCAGAATATGACGAAAAAAACCTGAAAAATGTGGAAAATTAAAAATTCACACAGAAGGACCTGGAATATGTCAAGAAAACCTGAAAATTGGAAATGAGAAAATCACACTGTAGGACCCAGAATATGACGAAAAACCTGAAAAAAGTGGAAAAATAAAAATTCACACTGAAGGACCCAGAATATGGTGAGAATACCTGAAAAACGAGGAAAATTAAAAACTCACACTGAATGACCCAGAATACGGCGAGAAACCATGAAAGAGTAGAAAATTAAAAATTCACACTGACAGACCCCAAATATGGCGAAAAAACCTGAAAAATGAGGAAAATGAGAAAATCACATTGTAAGACCCAGAATATGACGAAAAAACCTGAATAATGTGGAAAATAAAAAATTCACAGTGAAGGACACGGAATATGGCGAGAAAACCTGAAAAACGAGGAAAATTAAAAACTCATACTGAAGGACACAGAATATGGCGAGAAACCCTGAAAAAAGTAGAAAATTAAAAATTCACACTGAAAGACCCCAAATATGTCGAGAAAACCTGATAAAGGTGGAAAATGAGAATAATCACACTGTAGGACCCAGAATTGCCAAAAAACTTGAAAACCCATAAAAATGAGAAAAATCACACTGCAGGACACAGAATATGCCGAGAAACCCTGAAAACGTGGAAAATTAAAAATTAACACTGAAGGACCTGGAATATGGCAAGAAAACCTGAAAAAACGTGGAAATGAGAAAAATCACAGTGTAGGACCCAGAATATGAAGAAAAAACCTGTAAAACTTGAAAAATAATAATTCACACTGAAGAACCCAGAATATTGGTGAGAAAATCTGAAAAACGTGGAAAATGAAAAATACACACTGTAGGACCCAGAACATGGCAAGAAACCCTGAAAGAGTAGAAAATTAAAAACTCACACTGAAGGACCCCAAATATGGCAAGAAACCCTGAAAAAAGTAGAAATTACAAACTGACACTGAAGAACCCCAATTATGGTGAGAAAACCTGAAAAAGGTGGAAAATGAGAAAATCACACTGTAGGACCCAGAATATGCCAAGAAACCCTGAAAACGTGAAAAATTAAAAATACAACGTTTAGGACCCAGAATACGGCGAGAAACCCTGAAAAAAAAGAAAATTACAAACTCACACTGAAGGACCCGAAAAATGGCTAGAAAGGCTGAAAAAGGTGGAAAATGAGAAAATCACACTGTAGGACCCAGAATTACGAAAAAACTTGAAAAATGTGGAAAATGAGAAAATCACACTGTAGGACCCAGAATATGCTGAGAAACGCTGAAAAAAGTGAAACATTAAATATTCACACTGTCGGACCAAGAATATTACCAAAAAAAAACCTTAAAAAACGTGGAAAATTAAAAATTTACACTGTGGGACCCAGAATATGGCGAGAAACACTGAAAAATGTGGAAATTAAATTCACACTGTAGGAACCAGAATATGCCGAGAAAACCTGAAAAAGTTTGAAAATGAAAAAATCACACTGTGGGACTGAGAATATGATGAAAAAAAAAACTTAAAAACATGGGAAAATTAAAAACTCCCACTGAAAAACCTAGAATATGGCAAGAAAACCCTGAAAAAGGTGGAAAATGAGAAATTCACACTGTAGGACCCAGAATATGATGAGAAACACTGAAAAATGTTGAAAATAAAAATTCACACTATAGGACCAGAATATGGAAAAAAACCTTGAAAAACGTGGAAAATTAAAAATTCACACTGCAGGACCCAGAATATGCTGAGAAAACCTGAAAAAGGTGGAAAATGAGAAAATCACACTGTAGGACCCAGAATTACGAAAAAAACTTGAAAAACGTCCAAAATAATAAAATCACACTGCAGGACCCAGAATATGCCGAGAAACATTGAAAAACATGAAATTAAAAATTGACACTGTCAGACACAGAATAAGGGAGAAACCATGAAAAAAGTGGAAAATTAAATATTCACACTGCATTACCCAGAATATGGCGAGAAATACTAAAAACGTGGAAAATTAAAAATTCACACTGAAGGACATGGAATATGGCAAGAAAACCTGAAAAAGTGGAAATGAGAAAATCACACTGTAGGACCCAGAATATGAGAAAAAATCTGAAAAAGGTGGAAAATTAAAAATTCACACTGAAGGATCCGGAATATGGTGAAAAAACCTGAAAAACGAGGAAAATTAAAAACTCACACTGAAGGGACCCAGAATATGGCGAGAAACCCTGAAAGAGTAGAAATTTAAAAACTCACACTGAAGGACCCCAAATATGGCGAGAAAAACCTGAAAAATGGGGAAAAATGAGAATAATCACAATTGAGGGACCCAGAATTGGGAAAAACTTGAAAAACCTCAAAAATGAGAAAATCACACTGCAAGACCCAGAATATGCCTAGATTCCTGAAAACCTGGAAAATTAAAAATACAAGCTGTAGGACCAAGAATATGGAGAGAAGCCCTGAAAAAGTAGAAAATTAAAAACTCACACTGAAGGACCCCAAATATGTCGAGAAAACCTGAAAAATTGGAAAATGAGAAAGTCACACTGTAAGACCCAGAATATGACGAAAAAAACCTGAAAAATGTGGAAATTATAAAAATTCACACAGAAGGACCTGGAATATGTCAAGAAAACCTGAAAAATTGGAAATGAGAAAATCACACTGTAGGACCCAGAATATGACGAAAAAACCTGAAAAAAGTGGAAAAATAAAAATTCACACTGAAGGACCCAGAATATGGTGAGAATACCTGAAAAACGAGGAAATTAAAAACTCACACTGAATGACCCAGAATACGGCGAGAAACCATGAAAGAGTAGAAAATTAAAAATTCACACTGACAGACCCCAAATATGGCGAAAAAAACCTGAAAAATGAGGAAAATGAGAAAATCACATTGTAAGACCCAGAATATGACGAAAAAACCTGAATAATGTGGAAAATAAAAAATTCACAGTGAAGGACACGGAATATGGCGAGAAAACCTGAAAAACGAGGAAAATTAAAAACTCATACTGAAGGACACAGAATATGGCGAGAAACCCCTGAAAAAAGTAGAAATTAAAAATTCACACTGAAAGACCCCCAAATATGTCGAGAAAACCTGATAAAGGTGGAAAATGAGAATAATCACACTGTAGGACCCAGAATTGCCAAAAAACTTGAAAAACCATAAAAATGAGAAAATCACACTGCAGGACACAGAATATGCCGAGAAACCCTGAAAACGTGGAAAATTAAAAATTAACACTGAAGGACCTGGAATATGGCAAGAAAACCTGAAAAAACGTGGAAATGAGAAAAATCACAGTGTAGGACCCCAGAATATGAAGAAAAAACCTGTAAAACTTGAAAAATTAATAATTCACACTGAAGAACCCAGAATATTGTGAGAAAATCTGAAAAACGTGGAAAATGAAAAATACACACTGTAGGACCCAGAACATGGCAAGAAACCCTGAAAGAGTAGAAAAGTAAAAACTCACACTGAAGGACCCCAAATATGGCAAGAAACCCTGAAAAAAGTAGAAAATTACAAACTGACCACTGAAGAACCCCAATTATGGTGAGAAAACCTGAAAAAGGTGGAAAATGAGAAAATCACACTGTAGGACCCAGAATATGCCAAAGAACCCTGAAAACGTGAAAAATTAAAAATACAACGTTTAGGACCCAGAATACGGCGAGAAACCCTGAAAAAATTAGAAAATTACAAACTCACACTGAAGGACCCGAAAAATGGCTAGAAAGGCTGAAAAAGGTGGAAAATGAGAAAATCACACTGTAGGACCCAGAATTACGAAAAAACTTGAAAAATGTGGAAAATGAGAAAATCACACTGTAGGACCCAGAATATGCTGAGAAACGCTGAAAAAAGTGAAACATTAAATATTCACACTGTCGGACCAAGAATATTACCAAAAAAAACCTTAAAAACGTGGAAAATTAAAAATTTACACTGTGGGACCCAGAATATGGCGAGAAACACTGAAAAATGTGGAAAATTAAATTCACACTGTAGGAACCAGAATATGCCGAGAAAACCTGAAAAAGTTTGAAAATGAAAAAATCACACTGTGGGACTGAGAATATGATGAAAAAAAAAACTTAAAAACATGGAAAATTAAAAACTCCCACTGAAAAACCTAGAATATGGCAAGAAACCCTGAAAAAGGTGGAAAATGAGAAATTCACACTGTAGGACCCAGAATATGATGAGAAACACTGAAAAATGTTGAAAAATAAAAATTCACACTATAGGACCAGAATATGGAAAAAAACCTTGAAAAACGTGGAAAATTAAAAATTCACACTGCAGGACCCAGAATATGCTGAGAAACCTGAAAAAAGGTGGAAAATGAGAAATCACACTGTAGGACCCAGAATTACGAAAAAACTTGAAAAACGTCCAAAATAATAAAATCACACTGCAGGGACCCAGAATATGCCGAGAAACATTGAAAAACATGAAAATTAAAAATTGACACTGTCAGACACAGAATAAGGGAGAAACCATGAAAAAAGTGGAAAATTAAATATTCACACTGCATTACCCAGAATATGGCGAGAAATACTAAAAAACGTGGAAAATTAAAAATTCACACTGAAGGACATGGAATATGGCAAGAAAAACCTGAAAAAGTGGAAATGAGAAAATCACACTGTAGGACCCAGAATATGAGAAAAAATCTGAAAAAGGTGGAAAATTAAAAATTCACACTGAAGGATCCGGAATATGGTGAAAAAACCTGAAAAAACGAGGAAAATTAAAAACTCACACTGAAGGGACCCAGAATATGGCGAGAAACCCTGAAAGAGTAGAAATTTAAAAACTCACACTGAAGGACCCCAAATATGGCGAGAAAACCTGAAAAATGGGGAAAATGAGAATAATCACATTGAGGGACCCAGAATTGGGAAAAAACTTGAAAAACCTCAAAAATGAGAAAATCACACTGCAAGACCCAGAATATGCCTAGATTCCCTGAAAACCTGGAAAATTAAAAATACAAGCTGTAGGACCAAGAATATGGAGAGAAGCCCTGAAAAAAGTAGAAAATTAAAAAACTCACACTGAAGGACCCCAAATATGTCGAGAAAACCTGAAAAATTTGGAAAATGAGAAAGTCACACTGTAAGACCCAGAATATGACGAAAAAACCTGAAAAATGTGGAAAATTAAAAATTCACACAGAAGGACCTGGAATATGTCAAGAAAACCTGAAAAATTGGAAATGAGAAAATCACACTGTAGGACCCAGAATATGACGAAAAAACCTGAAAAAAGTGGAAAAATAAAAATTCACACTGAAGGACCCAGAATATGGTGAGAATACCTGAAAAACGAGGAAAATTAAAAACTCACACTGAATGACCCAGAATACGGCGAGAAACCATGAAAGAGTAGAAAATTAAAAATTCACACTGACAGACCCCAAATATGGCGAAAAAACCTGAAAAATGAGGAAAATGAGAAAATCACATTGTAAGACCCAGAATATGACGAAAAAAACCTGAATAATGTGGAAAAATAAAAAATTCACAGTGAAGGACACGGAATATGGCGAGAAAACCTGAAAAACGAGGAAAATTAAAAACTCATACTGAAGGACACAGAAGTATGGCGAGAAACCCTGAAAAAAGTAGAAAATTAAAAATTCACACTGAAAGACCCCAAATATGTCGAGAAAACCTGATAAAGGTGGAAAATGAGAATAATCACACTGTAGGACCCCAGAATTGCCAAAAAAACTTGAAAAACCATAAAAATGAGAAAATCACACTGCAGGACACAGAATATGCCGAGAAACCCTGAAAACGTGGAAAATTAAAAATTAACACTGAAGGACCTGGAATATGGCAGAAAACCTGAAAAACGTGGAAATGAGAAAAATCACAGTGTAGGACCCAGAATATGAAGAAAAAACCTGTAAAACTTGAAAAATTAATAATTCACACTGAAGAACCCAGAATATTGTGAGAAAATCTGAAAAACGTGAGAAATGAAAAATACACACTGTAGGACCCAGAACATGGCAAGAAACCCTGAAAAGAGTAGAAAATTAAAAAACTCACACTGAAGGACCCCAATATGGCAAGAAACCCTGAAAAAAGTAGAAAATTACAAACTGACACTGAAGAACCCCAATTATGGTGAGAAAACCTGAAAAAGTGGAAAATGAGAAAATCACACTGTAGGACCCAGAATATGCCAAGAAACCCTGAAAAACGGGAAAAATTAAAAATACAACGTTTAGGACCCAGAATACGGCGAGAAACCCTGAAAAAATTAGAAAATTACAAACTCACACTGAAGGACCCGAAAAATGGCTAGAAGGCTGAAAAAGGTGGGAAAATGAGAAAATCACACTGTAGGACCCAGAATTACGAAAAAACTTGAAAATGTGGAAAATGAGAAAATCACACTGTAGGACCCAGAATATGCTGAGAAACGCTGAAAAAAGTGAAACATTAAATATTCACACTGTCGGACCAAGAATATTACCAAAAAAAAACCTTAAAAACGTGGAAAATTAAAAATTTACACTGTGGGACCCAGAATATGGCGAGAAACACTGAAAAATGTGGAAAATTAAATTCACACTGTAGGAACCAGAATATGCCGAGAAAACCTGAAAAAGTTTGAAAATGAAAAAATCACACTGTGGGACTGAGAATATGATGAAAAAAAAACCTTAAAAACATGGAAAATTAAAAACTCCCACTGAAAAACCTAGAATATGGCAAGAAACCCTGAAAAAGGTGGAAAATGAGAAATTCACACTGTAGGACCCAGATATGATGAGAACACTGAAAAATGTTGAAAAATAAAAATTCACACTATAGGACCAGAATATGAAAAAAACCTTGAAAAACGTGGAAAATTAAAAATTCACACTGCAGGACCCAGAATATGCTGAGAAAACCTGAAAAAGGTGGAAAATGAGAAAATCACACTGTAGGACGGAGAATTGGGGAAAAAAACTTGAAAAAGTCAAAAATTGG